>NC_060138.1:728124067-728428734 GCF_021461385.2 Schistocerca piceifrons
TTACATATTCGTGTAGTACGTAAAGAAATATGAATGTTTTAGTTGGACCACTTTTTTCACTTTGTGATAGATGGCGCTGTAATAGTCACAAACGTATAAGTACGTGGTATCACGTAACATTCCGCTAGTGCGGACGGTATTTGCTTCGTGATGCATTACCCGTGTTAAAATGGACCGTTTACCAATTGCGGAAAAGGTCGATATCGTGTTGATGTGTGGCTATTGTGTTGAAAATGCACAACGGGCGTGTGCTATGTATGCTCCTCGGTATCCTGGACGACATCATCCAAATGTCCAGACCGTTCGCCGGATAGTTACGTTATTTAAGGAAGCAGGAAGTGTTCAGCCACATGTGAAATGTCAACCACGACCTGCAACAAATGATGATGCCCAAGTAGGTGTTTTAGCTGCTGTCGCGGCTAATCCGCACATCAGAAGCAGATAAATTGCGCGAGAATCGGGATCTCAAAAACGTCAGTGTTGAGAATGCTACATCAACATCGATTGCACCCGTACCATATTTCTATGCACCAGGAATTGCATGGCGACAACTCTGAACGTCGTGAACAGTTCTGCCACTGGGCACAAGAGAAATTACGGGGCGATGACAGATTTTTTGCACGCGTTCTATTTAGCGACGAATCGCTATTCACCAACAGCGGTAACGTAAACTGGCATAATAAGCGCTATTGGGCAACGGAAAATCCACGATGGCTGCGACGAGTGGAACATCAGGGACCTTGGCGGGCTAATGTATGATGCGGCATTATGGGAGGAAGGATAATTGACCCCCATTTTATCGATGGCAATCTAAATGGTGCAATGTACGCTGGTTTCCTACGTAATGTTCTACCGATGTTACTACAAGATGTTTCAGTGCATGACAGAATGGCGATGTACTTCCAAAATGATGGATGTCCGGCGCATAGCTCACGTGCGGCTGAAGCGGTATTGAATAGCATATTCCTTGACAGGTGGATTGGTCGTCGAAGCACCATACCATGGCCCGCACGTTCACCACATTTGACGTCCGCCGATTTCTTTCTGTGGGGAAAGTTGAAGGATATTTGCTATCGTGATCCACCGACAACGCCTGACAATATGTGTCAGCGCATTGTCAATGCATGTGCGAACATTACGGATGGCGAACTACTCGCTGTTGAGAGGAATGTCGTTACACGTATTGCCAAATACATTGAGGTTGACGGACATCATTTTGAGCATTTATTGCATTAATGTGGTATTTACAGGTAATCACGCTGTAACAGCATGCGTTCTCAGTAATGATAGGTTCACAAAGGTACATGTATCACATTGGAACAACCGAAATAAGATGTTCAAACGTACCTACGTTCTGTCTTTTAATTTAAAAAACCTACCTGTTACCAACTGTTCGTCTAAAATTGTGAGCCATATGTTTATGACTATTACTGCGCCATCTGTCACAAAGCGAAAAAAGTGGTCCAACTAAAACATTCATATTTCTTAACGCGCTACACGAATATGTAATAAAAATGGGAGTTCCTATTTTAAAAAACGCAGTTGATATCCGTTTGACCATAGCGCCATCTGGTTTCCCCCTTTAAGCTAGACAAGTTTCGTTCTTTGTAGTTTTTTCGTTTGACGCTTATTTCGTGAGATATTTGGCCCGGTCACGATCAATGAACCACCCCGTATATCGGTTTTTTGGAATAATGCTAACAAAATTCAGCGATTTTTGCAATGTATATGGATATGGTGTACGTAATTTAGATATCTAACTATGATCTATCGTGGTAGCACAACGTGGTCTACGCCCTGCTGAGTAAAACCAAATCCCCAAGAACGATGCAGCTTCTGTAACAAACGCATAAGTCTATTGTTGCGAGGTGAGCCAGTGGAGCTGCACGCCACTTTCAGTACCCGCGTTTCATTTCCACGACAAGAGGCCGCTCTTGGAAGCAACTGCAGTTCGCTCGACAGCCACTCCGGTATTGCCTTCACCGAGGGTTGCGACAGAGCACTCTACCACCAACAGCACGTGTCCCATCTATCCGTGCTCTTCACAAAGCGGAAACGTTCACCTCGGCAGAAGGTCCGCCCAGTGTGAGGTTGCACAAGAGCTCTCGAACGGCCGCGCCACTGCGCAGCGTCTTGTGCCGCGTCGCGAGCCAGTCAATAGACAGGGAGGGCGTCGCGCTTTCAGGTCGCGAGTTACGTGCAGCAGGCGCAATCGGCGCTGGCAAGGCCGCGTGAGGATCTCCGCCCGCCGGCCCACTCCAGTGCGCCAGGTGGCCGCGGTGGGCGGCGCCCGCTTTGTTGCGTGGCGCTGCGTCCGTCTATCGGACGCTCATGAATTGCTAATCCCGCTGGCACGCAGCCATTGTGATTCGCGTGAGCTACGACGCTTATTTCCTCTCGCACTGGCATCCCGACACAGCGGTAGACCCGGCAGCATACACGCATGTACCAACGGACACATGTGTCCGCGCACGGTTCTAGCAATTCATAACCGGCATTCTTATCGCGTCGACACAAATGCGCTAGCTGTCGCTGTTCCTATCTCCGAGTCACTCATTTTTGTGTGACGAGCGCCATGGAAATTGTCGAAGCGTTCACGCTCTCATCCCGTGACATACGGCTGGCGTGTTGGCGGTTGCCTACATCGCAGGCGTCGTATCTCCGTGCGGCGATGATATCTGGTGGAATTCTGTTAACGTACACAAACAACAGTTAGCTTCCAACATCTGAAAACATGCACAGGACACTTCGTGAAGCAGTAATCGTTAGCGGATGTGATAAGACAAAGTGACTGTTTGTTGTTGTTGTTGTTGTGATCTTCAGTCCTGAGACTGGTTTGATGCAGCTCTCCATGCTACTCTATCCTGTGCAAGCTTCTTCATCTCCCAGTACCTACTGCAACCTACATCCTTCTGACTTTGCTTAGTGTATTCATCTCTTGGCCTCCCTCTACGATTTATACCCTCCACGCTGCCCTCCAATACTAAGTTGGTGATCCCTTGATGCCTCAGAATATCTCCTACCAACCGATCCCTTCTTCTAGTCAAGTTGTGCCACAAACTCCTCTTCTCCCCAATTCTATTCAATATCTCCTCATTAGTTGTGTGATCTACCCATCTAATCTTCACCATTCTTCTGTAGCACCATATTTCGAAAGCTTTTATTCTCTTCTTGTCCAAACTATTTGTCGTCCATGTTTCACTTCCATACATGGCTACACTCCATACAAATACTTTCAGAAACGACTTCCTGAGATTTAAATCTATACTCGGTGTTAACAAACTTCTTCAGAAACGCTTTCCTTGCCATTGCCAGTCTACATTTTATATCCTCCCTACTTCGACCATCATCAGTTATATTGCTCCCAAAATAGCAAAAATCCTTTACTACTTTAAGTGTCTCATTTCTTAACCTAATTCCCTCAGCCTTACCCTCTTCAATTAGACTAATTTCCACTATCCGCGTTTTGCTTTTGTTCATGTTCATCTTATGTCGTCCTTTCAAGATACTGTCCATTGCCTTCAACTGTTCTTCCACGTCCATTGCTGTCTCTGACAGAATTACAATGTCATCGGCGAACTTCAAAGTTTTTATTTCTTCTCCATGGATTTTAATACCTACTCCGAATTTTTCTTTTTTTCCTTTACTGCCTGCTCAATATACAGATTGAATAACATCTGGGAGAGGCTACAACCCTGTCTCACTCCCTTCCCAACCACTGCTTCCCTTTCATGCCCCTCGACTATTATAACTGCCGTCTGGTTTCTGTACAAATTGTAAATAGCCTTTCCTCCATCTATTTTACCCCTGCCACATTCAGAATTTGAAAGAGAGTATTCCAGTCAACATTGTCAAAAGCTATCTCTAAGTCTGCAAATGCTAGAAACGTAGGTTTGCCTTTCCTTAAACTATTTTCTAAGATAAGTCGTAGGGTCAGTATTGCCTCACGTGTTCCAACATTTCCAAGGAATCCAAACAGATATTCCTCGAGGTCGGCTTTTACCAGTTTTTCCATTCGTCTGTAAGGAATTCGAGTTAGTATTTGGCAACCATGACTTATTAAACTGATAGTTCGGTAATTTTCACATCTGTCAACACCTGATTTCTTTGGGATTCTTCTTGAAGTCTGAGGGTATTTCGCGTGCCTCATACATCTTGCTCATCAGATGGTAGAGTTTTGCCAGGACTGGCTCTCCGAAGGCTGTTAGTAGTTCTAATGGAATGTTGTCTACTCCCGGGACCTTGTTTCGACTTAGGTCTTTCAGTGCTCTGTCAAACTCTTCACGCAGTATCATATCTCCCAGTTCATCTTCATCTACATCCTCTTCCAGTTCCATAATATTGTCCTCAAGTACATTGCCTTTGTATAGACCCTCTATATACTCCTTCCACCTTTCTGCTTTCCCTTCTTTGCTTAGAACTGGGTTTCCATCTGAGCTCTTGATATTCATAAAACTGGTTCCCTTTTCTCCAAAGGTCTCTTTAATTTTCCTGTAGGCAGTATCTATCTTACCCTAGTGAGACAAGCCTCAACATCCTTTCATTTGTCCTGTAGCCATCCCTGCTTAGCCATCTTTCACTTTCTGTCGATCTGATTTTTGAAATGTTTGTATTCCTTTTTGCCTGCTTCATTTACTGCATTTTTATATTTTCTCCTTTCATCAATTAAATTCAATATTTCTTCCGTTACCCAAGGATTTCTACGAGCCCTCTTCTTTTTACCTACTTGATCCTCTGCTGCCTTCACTACTTCATCCCTCAAAGCTACCCATTCTTCTTCTACTGTATCTCTTTCCCAGATTCCTGTCAATTGGTCCCTTATGCTCTCCCTGAAACTCTGTACAACCTCTGGTGACTGTTTAATGAATGATAATGATGACGAAAATATCAACGAAGATTGAGGTCATCAGAGACGGAGTGCATACTCCGATTGTAGAAGGATAGGGAACGCAGTAGGCCCTGTGCTTTCTAAGAAACTATTTCAGTATTTTATTTGAGCAGTTTAGGGAAGTAACGGACAACCTAAATCTGTATGGCCTCACGGGGATTAGAACCGCCGTTCTCCCAGATGCGAGTCCATTGTCTTACCACTTCGCCACGTCGATCGATATGATGATGACAATTTTTACTTACTTACTTGCCAAGCGGTCACCTGCTTTGATTTATGGCACAACCATATGATCCGTACTGTCTCCGACCGTCGCGAACTTTTTCATGGAGCACTTTGAGGGGCAAGCTCTGAACTCTAAGAGGCAGCGATTGTTGAGTCTTGTACCATATGAAGCAAGGGAGAGGATGTCGTTATGGGTGGCATGTATCCTCTTTCTACAACACAAATGCGCACTTGGATTAATACGGTTCTTTATTTACATGAACTTGAAGTATTTACTACTCTTGAATAGAGTCCACGTGTTGCGGTACAAGCTCATCACAAATGGTTAAAATGGTTCAAATGGCTCTGAGCACTATGGGACTTAACCTCTGAGGTCATCAGTCCCCTAGAACTACTTAAACCTAACTAACCTAAGCACATCACACACATCCATGCCCGAGGCAGGATTCGAACCTGCGACCGTAGCGGTCGCGCGGTTCCAGACTCTGGCGCCTAGAACCGCACGGCCACCTCGGCCGGCATCAGTAATAGTCCTCTTGCTATTACTCTAATCTGGTCGCTACGAACTGTCGTAACCTGCGACGTGAACTGACAGATGCCAACTGGAATAAGAGTCAGTGAGATAGTAAGTGACTGAGACCCTCCGGTCAGCGGCGGGCTAAATACATGCTAACAAGAGGGCACTGGCAGCATGCTGCTTGTCAGTGTGTCTCTGTCTCTCTCGTGATAGTCACGGTTGATCCAACGCCTACAATCGATCTTCGCACTGAATCGTTGCCGACCGGTGGGCTGACGATAGCTTACACCAGTACAGCGATCATCTTGCTTCCTACAGTACATTGACGACCCCTCCTTGATATGGCCTCATGGTGAAAATGTACTGCAGCAGTTCGTCGACAGCATGAATCCATCCCAACATTAAATTTACTGTCGAGTTGGAGAGGAATGGCAAGATTCCATTCTTGGATGTTTTAGTTGAAAGTAAGGTAGGAAGCCAGCTTGGTCTTTCAGTGTACAGGAAATCTACGTACACTGGCCAATAACTAAACGTCAACAATTTTCACCTCCCTGTACAGAAGAAAGCGGTACTGAACACGTTAGTACACAGGGAAAAGATTATTTACGACTACCAACATCTAGAGCCTGAATTTCAGTATTTGAAGCGTGTATTCAGAGAAAATGGTAACAGCAAGGAAGAAATTGCTCAAGTTTTCAAGTGCCACCAACGAAAGACTGATAAGGAGGAAGAGACCAAGCCAGCTACATCCCTTTCGTTCTGTGGATAAATTACAGCAAGACGGATCGCGTTCTGAAAAGACGTGGACTCAGAACAATGTTGTAGGCTGTATCCAAGATAAGAGGTATGTTATACCCCGTTTAAGGCAACGTAGGTCTTCGAGTTCCTTGGCGTGTATGGTGTCCCCTGTGAATTTGGTAACATTTACATAGTTCAAACCGTTCGCACTAACGCCGAGCGTCGTGCGGAGCCTTCCCTGTATATCAAACAAAGGCAACTTGAGAAGTCGGCCATTGTTGAGCGTGGCCTAGAAAACGGGCATAAAATACAGTTTGAGAAAAGGAGAGTTTTGGTCAAACACCATCTTACCGGGACTCTGTTATCAATGAATCGGCTGAAATTAGAATAAAGAACAACAGTCATAACAGAGACCATGGGTACACTTAGTAGGACACTGACCGAAATCAGAGACGTAGGCTTGACGCTTGTAGGGACGCAAGAGCGGCAGTTTCGAACGTGGCGCTGGACGCTCGCGTAATGTGACGTCACTCGGTGCCGTAGCGGGACGAAGCTGCTAGGAGCTGCCCAACTTGGCTTCCGATCATGCGCCGCTCCGGTCCTCTCTGGAAGGTTCAAGACACTGCTATTTCCTATATATAGACGTGCACACGAGGTCTAGGATAGCGTCTTCGATAAGTAACCAAAACGTCCGAGGTCCCGTGTTCGAAACGCGCCACCGCTTAAATTTTGAATAATAATCGGCATTGGCGGCCTAAGCCTTCCGGCATAAGAAGTCACCCTCATTCTGCCAACGGCCTCGTCATAGAGGGGGGAGGAGCAGACAGAGATTCAGGGCACTCTCTTGTCTGCCCTAAAGGCGGAGGAATCAGTAATGATCAACGGCGTGAGATTGCAGAAGGCAATGGAAACCACTGCATTAAAGACATATTTTGCATCTACAGCGACAGAATATGTCGCCTGTAAGTGAAAAAGTGTCATGATGATCTCTCCATTGGCAAAAGATTCCGGAATAGTCCACCGTGCGGATCTCCAGCAGGATGCTAACAAAGGGGAAATGACCATGAGAAAAAGATTGAACAACCAACGAAAGGATAACGTCCTATGAATCGGGGCATGGAATGTCAGAAACTCGAACGTGGTGGGGAAGCTAGAAAATCTGAAAAGGGAAATGCAAAGGCTCACTCTAGATACAGCACGGGTCAGTGAAGTGAAATGGAAAGACAAAGATTTCTGGTCAGATGGATGTAGGGTAATATAAACAACAGCAGAAAATGGTATAACGGGAGTAGGATTCGTTACGAAGGGGAAGGTAGGGCAGAGAGTGTGTTACTGTGAGCAGTTCAGTGATAGAGTTGCTGTTATCAGAATAGACACAAACCAGCATCGACAATGGTAGTTCACGTGCACATGCCGACGTAATAAGCTAGAGATGAAGAGGTAGGCAAAGATAGGGAAAGTTTATGAGGATACTGAAAGGGTAAAATAGTACGTAAAGGAAGAAGAAAATCTAATAATCATGGGGGACTGGAATGCAGTTGTAGGGGAGGGAGTGGGTGAAAAGGTTACGGGAGAGTACGGGTTTAGGATAAGGAACGAGGGAGGAGAAAGACTAAGTTCTGTAATAAATTTCAGTTAGTAATAGCGAATACTCTGTTCTCGAATCACAGTAGGAGGAAAAGCTTAAAGTACTCTAAAGCTATAGATACGGCAATAAGGAATACCTCAGCAGAAAATACAATTGGAGAGGAATGGGCATCTTTAAAAAGGGCAATCATAGAAGTTGGAAAGTAAAACATAGGTACAAAGAAGGTAACTGTGAAGCAACCATGGGTAACAGAAGAATCACTTCAGTTGATCGATGAAAGAAGGAAATACAAAAATGTTCAGGGAAATTCAGGAATACAGAAACTCAAGTCGCTTAGGAATGAAATAAATAGGAAGCGCAGGGCACCTAAGGCGACATGGCTACATGAAAAACGTGAAGAAATCTAAAAAGAAATGATTGTCGGAGGGACTGACTCAGCGAAGAGGAAAGTCAAAACAACCTTCGGTGAAATTGAAAGTAAGACTGGTAACATTAAGAGTGGAAATGGAAATACCACTGTTAAATGCAGAGAAGAGAGCAGATCGGTGGAAAGAGTACACTGAAGGCCTTTATGAGGGGGAATATTTGTCTGATGTGATAGAAGAAGAAACAGGAGTCGATTTAGGGGAGATAGAGGATCCAGTGTTAGAATCAGAATTTAACAGAGCTTTGGAGAACTTAAGATCAAATAAGTCGTAGGGGATATGTAACATTCCATCAGAATTTCTAAAATCATTGGGGGAAGTGGAGACAAAACGACAGTTCACGTTAGTGTATTGAATGTATGAGTCTGGAGATATACTATCTGACTATCGAAAAAAAATACCATCCACACAATTCCAAAGACACCAAGAGCTGACAAGTATGAGAATTATAGCACAATCAGCTTAACAGCTCATTTATCCAAGTTGCTGACAAGAAGAAAATCTGGTGAATGGAAAAGAAATTTGATGATGTATTAGGTGACTATCAGTTTGGCTTTAGGAAAGGTAAAGGCACCAGAGAGGCAATTCTGACGCTGCGGTTGATAATGGAAGCAAGACTAAAGAAAAATCGAGACACGGTCATAGGATTTGTCGACATGGACAAAGCATTCGACAATGCAGAATGGTGCAATATATTCGAAACAGCGGTAAGCTACAGGAGTGACAGGTAATATACAATATGTACAAGAGGCAAGAGCGAATAATAAATGTGGACGACAAGAAAGAAGTACTCGGATTAAAAAGTATATAAGACAAGGATGTAATCTTTCGTCCCTATTGTTCAATATGAACATCTAAGAAGCAATGATGGAAATAAGAGAAAGGTTCAGAAGTGGAATTAAAATTCAAGGTGCAAGGATGTCAGTGGCACGATTCGCTGTTGACATTGCTATCCTGAGTGAAAGTGAAGAAGAATTACATGATTTGCTGAGTGGAATGAGCCGTCTAATGAGTGCAGAATATGGACTGAGAGTAAATCGAAGAAAGACGAAAGTAATGAGAAGTAGCAAAAATGAGAACAGCGAGAAACTTAACATCAGGATTGATGGTTACTACATGAGGGTAAGGAATTCTGCTACCTGGGCAGGACGGATCAAGGAGGACATCAAAGGCAGACTAGCTCTGGCAAAAAGGTTATTCCTGGCCAAGAGAAGTCTACTAGCATCAGACATAAGCCTTAATTTGAGGAAAAATTTCTGAGAATATGGAAAACTGGAACAGAAGAGAATCTAAGCATTTGACATGTGGTGCTACAAACGAATGTTGAAAATAAGGTGGACTGATAGGACAAGGAATGAGGAGGTTCTGCGCAGAATGGGAGAGGAAATGAATATGTGGTAAACACTGACAAGGAGAAGGGGCAGGATCATAGGACATGTTAATGACTTCCATGGTACTAGAGGGAGATGCAGAGAGCAAAACTGTAGAGGACGACAAAGATTGGAATATTTCCAGCAAATAATTGAGGGCGTAGGTTGCAGGTGCTACTCTTAGATAGATTAAGAGGTTGGCATAGGAGCGGAATTGTAAAGATTTTATTGAAGCATGCCACCGCTAAAGACTCTGAGGACAAAAACTAATGCGTAGTTTCCGCCGTGTAACCATTTTCAAATCGTTATGTAGTGTACGGCTTCAAATCTATAGTGATGCATTCGCGTGATGGCAAAAGATGTCGGTGGTTGGCGGAACTTTGCAATTCATGCCTTCACATCAAGTCTTTCTTGAACAGCAGTGCAGCAGCAGATGATTTAGGAGTATAACAGCATACGCTATGAAGCATGATGACATTAATAATACAAAAATCGTGTGACCATTCGGGTATGGGGTTGGTTGTCCTGCAGCTACTGTAGTACATGTGCTGCAAAAAATGGTTCAAATGACTCTGAGCACTAGTCCCCTAGATTTAGAACTACTTAAACCTAACTAATCTAAGGACATCACACACTTCCATGCCCGAGGCAGGATTCGAACCTGCGACCGTAGCAGCAACGCGGTTCCGGACTGAAGCGTCTAGAACCGCTCGCCACAGCGGCCAGCATATGCTGCAGAAAAGTCAGGTAGTTACATGGGAGAAACAAGTAGAGGCTAGAAAAACCACTGTGTGGATTTCCGCTGCAAAGGTTCACATCAAGTCGTTGCGTATAAAAACGAATAGCGTCCCGTGTGGTGAACGTCCGCCAGAATGTAACAGTCACGACTATTAATGTAGCATTGTGGTGGAAAAGGTCTCGTCGATAATGAACGAGGCAAAATGACACTTCTTCTGGAAATTTGCTGCAGTTTGTAATAGTTTTCGACAGTTGTTGACAAGGAGGGGTATCTTGTAGCTGCTGACGATCCCTTTGTTGTAGGCGATGTAGCTTTCGTTCTTTTACTTCTGGCTGATGTTTCTCGTATTCTTAAGCTTACGGTTGACTGTAATCCATTTGAGAGAGAACCGATACTCTCTCTACTACTGGAAGAGGCTTATAACTTAGTGAATTAAGTACCTTTCTTGCAGCTCTGAAATCATATCCCTGAAACGGATCCACAATTTGCGCAGACGAGTCTTTCTGCGCACCCGTTCCACACCTGGTACATTTATGCAGCGTCAAACTTACCTGACGCTCTGAAAGAAAGGGCGTTTATATTCTGGTGTGTGCAAGCTAGATACAAGTAACCGAGTCTTTTACAAGTAGGCGAATTCGTGACCTGAGGAAAGGGAGTCCGAGGATTACGGAAAATTATACAGAGGGAGTGTGAAATCAGCAAACAAAGATTTCGAATAAATTTTAACGCACTAAAAGTTTTTTGTCCCAGCCTATAATTATTTCTCGTTTAATGTACTCAGTTGAAGCTTAGCGCAGTGTGACACAATTAGACAGATCTTGAATAGCTGATAGACGCTGGGTGCGGTGACATATTTGGTACCTTTCGCTTTACGTGACACAGAACGGCTGATTTGATGAGCGGAGGTAGTGGGCGTGTCTGGCGCTCCCTGTGGCCGGAAGCGCGCCGCCGTGGCGCTCCTTACAGTTGCATCACAGCGTCTCGCTGCTCACGTGCCGTACTCGTTGCAGCCTTGGTCTCATATTGTGCGAATCCAAGAAAGAACTGTTTGCTATGAGTAAATTCTACTGTCAAGATTTTGGTCTGGCCTTCAAGAGAAATTCATCCTCCTAAACGGCACCTAAGGACGTCAGTAGACTCGTTGTCATGTTCAGTTTATGTCATTTTTGTTCACTGCATTAGCTTACGATTGGATCACAGAATTACGTAGTAGCAGTGGTTTTACTTAAATTTCCTAACGAAAGTAAAAGATTTTGTCGTAAAATATCGTATAGTGAATTATTAAACAGATTTTTGATGATTTTGCCCTTTATAAATGGTTTTTTGAAAGCATGCATCTGTAAAAAGAGTGGGTTTGCTTATAAATAACTTTCTGCTACCAGTCACGATTTTCTTTTATTTATGTTTTACGCAACGCGTTTTGGGAAATGATTCCCATTTTCAAGTGTGTCTTTCTTTGTACTATCACATTTTTACGTATTTTTTTTGAAAAGATGGCATAGTACAAAGAAATACGCACTTGAAAATGGGAATCATTTCCCGAAACGCGTCGTGTAAAATATAAATAAAAGAAAATAGTTACTGGTAGCAGAAAGTTATTTATAACCAAGCGAAGATTTTTGCTGCTTAATTAATTGTTCAGAACACATCTCAAAACAAATTATTTATTTTTAATATTAAGTCATTCATGCTTCATAGTCACAGCTACAATACGTGCCACTTTTAAGCTTATACACTCCTGGAAATGGTAAAAAGAACACATTGACACCGGTGTGTCAGACCCACCATACTTGCTCCGGACACTGCGAGAGGGCTGTACAAGCAATGATCACACGCGCGGCACAGCGGACACACCAGGAACCGCGGTGTTGGCCGTCGAATGGCGCTAGCTGCGCAGCATTTGTGCACCGCCGCCGTCAGTGTCAGCCAGTTTGCCGTGGCATACGGAGCTCCATCGCAGTCTTTAACACTGGTAGCATGCCGCGACAGCGTGGACGTGAACCGTATGTGCAGTTGACGGACTTTGAGCGAGGGCGTATAGTGGGCATGCGGGAGGCCGGGCGGACGTACCGCCGAATTGCTCAACACGTGGGGCGTGAGGTCTCCACAGTACATCGATGTTGTCGCCAGTGGTCAGCGGAAGGTGCACGTGCCCGTCGACCTGGGACCGGACCGCAGCGACGCACGGATGCACGCCAAGACCGTAGGATCCTACGCAGTGCCGTAGGGGACCGCACCGCCACTTCCCAGCAAATTAGGGACACTGTTGCTCCTGGGGTATCGGCGAGGACCATTCGCAACCGTCTCTATGAAGCTGGGCTACGGTCCCGCACACCGTTAGGCCGTCTTCCGCTCACGCCCCAACATCGTGCAGCCCGCCTCCAGTGGTGTCGCGACAGGCGTGAATGGAGGGACGAATGGAGGCGTGTCGTCTTCAGCGATGAGAGTCGCTTCTGCCTTGGTGCCAATGATGGTCGTATGCGTGTTTGGCGCCGTGCAGGTGAGCGCCACAATGAGGACTGCATACGACCGAGGCACACAGGGCCAACACCCGGCGTCATGGTGTGGGGAGCGATCTCTTACACTGGCCGTACACCACTGGTGATCGTCGAGGGGACACTGAATAGTGCACGGTACATCCAAACCGTCATCGAACCCATCGTTCTACCATTCCTAGACCAGCAAGGGAACTTGCTGTTCCAACAGGACAATGCACGTCCGCATGTATCCCGTGCCACCCAACGTACTCTAGAAGGTGTAAGTCAACTACCCTGACCAGCAAGATCTCCGGATCTGTCCCCCATTGAGCATGTTTGGGACTGGATGAAGCGTCGTCTCACGCGGTCTGCACGTCCAGCACGAACGCTGGTCCAACTGAGGCGCCAGGTGGAAATGGCATGGCAAGCCGTTCCACAGGACTACATCCAACATCTCTACGATCGTCTCCATGGGAGAATAGCAGCCTGCATTGCTGTGAAAGGTGGATATACACTGTACTAGTGCCGACATTGTGCATGGTCTGTTGCCTGTGTCTATGTGCCTGTGGTTCTGTCAGTGTGATCATGTGATGTATCTGACCCCAGGAATGTGTCAATAAAGTTTCCCCTTCCTGGGACAATGAATTCACGGTGTTCTTATTTCAATTTCCAGGAGTGTATTACTGTTCCTGAGGACAAAGGTCACTAGGGAAAAGTTTGCAGTGAAATACATTTTTTCTTTTTTTTACTTCTCAAAATATGTTGGGTGGAAATGGAAAGCGTCACACTATGTACGAGTCTCATATTCATCCAACTTTCTGGACATCATCATGTAACGGATGTTATACGATTAAACTTTTATTCCACTCGGACTTGAAGCCCATCACTAAAGTCAGTATCAGACGTAACATCCACGGGCAAGTATACACTCTTCTGTTCATTGTGGCATGGGAACAAACAGCTTTCGAAAGTCATTCTGGAGAATTTCTTGCCATGCTTGAAACGCTCGCTGTGTCAGTTCACGCATACTGTCGGCTGGAGTTTAGTATGAGACTATACGTCCTTCCATCGCATCCCAGACGTGCTCTATGGGTGACAAACCAGGGGCCAATGCAGGCAAGTCAAGGCTCTACGTTTCTGACGGCGTTTGTGGTGTGAACGATCTTGCCACATGATGGCCTCATTTGAATAATTACCAAATCAGTGAACCTGTCATGGCCGAAAACTCGCTACAACGATTCCAGGACTTAGAGAGGTAACGACCTCGAGAATGTATAATTCTCGTGCCCCAGAAAAACAATTTCGGAACACTATCTGACTCGTAAAGTTTAATTGAAACTTCGACACACACACACACACACACACACACACACACACATACACACACGTGTACTTTTATAAACTCAGCGCAACAGAAAATAATGAAATTGCATAGCTACACTACTGGCCATTAAAATTGCTACGCCAAGAAGAAATGCAGATGATAAACAGGTATTCATTGGACAAATATATTATACTAAAACTGACATGTGATTACATTTTCACGCAATTTGGGTGCATAGATCCTGAGAAATCAGTACCCAGAACAACCACCTCTGGCCTTAATAACGGCCTTGATACGCCTGGGCATTGAGTCAAGCAGAGCTTATATGGCGTATACAGGTACAGCTGCTGCCCATGCAGCTTCAACACGATATCACAGTTCATCAAGAGTAGTGACTGGCGTATTGTGACGAGCCAGTTGCTCGGCCACCATTGACCAGACGTTTTCAATTGGTAAGAGATCTGAATAATGTGCTGGCCAGGGCAGCAGGCGAACATTTTCTGTATCCAGAAAGGCCCGTACAGGACCTGCAACATGTGGTCGTGCATTATCCTGCTGAAATGTAGGGCTTCTCAGGGATCGAATGAAGGGTAGAACCACGGGTCGTAACACATCTGAAATGTAACGTCCACTGTTAAAAGTGCCGTCAATGCGAACAAGAGATGGCCGAGACGTGTAACCAATGGCACTCCATACCATCCCGCCGGGTGATACGCCAGTATGGCGAAGACGAATACACGCTTCCAATGTGCGTTCACCGCGATGTCGCCAAACACGGATGCGACCATCATGATGCTGTAAAAAAAAACCTGGATTCATCCGAAGAAATGACGTTTTGCCATTCGTGCACCCAGGTTCGTCGTTGAGTACACCATCGCGGGCGCTCCTGTCTGTGATGTAGCGTCAAGGGTAACCGCAGCCATGGCTTCCGAGCTGATAGTCCATGCTGCTGAAAACGTCTTCGAACTGTTCGTACAGATGGTTGTTGTCTTGCAAACGTCCCCATCTGTTGCCTCAGGCATCGAGACGTGGCTGCACGATGGGCTAAAGCCATGTGGATAAGGTGCCTGTCATCTCGACTGCTAGTGATATGAGGCCGTTGGGATCCAGCACGGCGTTCCGTATTACCCTCCTGAACCCACCGATTCCATATTCTGCTAACAGTCATTGGATCTCGACCTGGCCGGCCGGTGTGGCCGTGCGGTTAAAGGCGCTTCAGTCTGAAACCGCGTGACCGCTACGGTCGCAGGTTCGAATCCTGCCTCGGGCATGGATGTGTGTGATGTCCTTAGGTTAGTTAGGTTTAATTAGTTCTAAGTTCTAGGCGACTGATGACCTCAGAAGTTAAGTCGCATAGTGCTCAGAGCCATTTTTTTGATCTCGACCAACGCGAGCAGCAGTGTCGCGACACGATAAACCGCAATCGCGATAAGCTACAATCCGACCTTTATCAAAGTCGGAAACATGATGGTACGCATTTCTCCTCCTTACACGAGACATCACAACAACGTTCCACCAGGCAACGTCGGTCAACTGTTGTTTGTGTATGAGGAATCGGTTGGAAACTTTCCCCATGTGAGCACGTTGTAGGTGTCGCCACCGGCGCCAACCTTGTGTGAATGCTCTGAAAAGCTAATCATTTGCATATGACAATATTGCACAATGAGTGCTTTTGGGAAAAGGCAGTGAACAAAATTGAACATATGTTAGCTATCTACAATCCGTAACAGAATTAAAGGATCACTATTTCGAAATCCCGTAATTGTCTCCCATTGCGACACATAACTTTGAAATTTGGCTCAAAGGTTTATATGCCGTCCTCTGTAATGGTGCAAAAGCGTGGCACCCTGCAATGTCACCCTTGCTCTCGATAACTCATCAAACATACGGATAAAAGGCCACAGTTCAGAAGTTCATGTGATGTGTAATGTGAGTTAAATGCCACACTGGCTACAGATTCACCACACTCCCGCTAAGTGCCCCAGTGGCCGTGTCATTTGATCGAAAGGTCGTCACAGTCCCTGTTATTCACATTTCACCTCTTATTTTGATGCCTCTGCGATGGAGACCAGAATCGCGGCGCCTAGCATTGAAATCGCACGAAAACTTTTCCAGACATACTGCCGCTCAGAATCGCCACAAAGACGCCTCAGGGGGTGGAACAGAGGGCGTCAATGAAACCATTCCTTCGTCTAGGACGTTGATTCAACACATTTCTCAGTCGAAAACAATATTTCGCAGTACGATAAGCAACAGGAAGACGTTCTTGAGAACCTTTGACACTTGAGATACCCTCTGACTTTTCAACTCTTCTCTAAGGACACTGTGGGGCTGCATCCCTATCGAACGTGTTTGCATCTCTTTGAATTGCAGCACGATAGTAATTTTTTCTCTCTTGTATAGCAACCATTAGAGACCGTTCATAACCAATCCACGAAATTTGAACGTGATCTAAAGCAGCAAACAGTGCTTATGCTATTCTAGCCCTCCTACTCCGTGTCCTCCTGTGGCCTGATCAAGGGGGGAAATGCGACATTGACACATGCGTGAATAAAATGGCGGGATCGCTATAAACCGCCCCCCCCCCCCCCCAAAGTTCCGCTAAAACCTCGGTTGCACCCACCTATCCTTTATTGAAAATTTTAAAAATAAATGTGTTCAGAGACAAACTGTAAAGCAATTTAAGGCGCCGGCAAGCCTGCAAGTAGGCAGCCCCTTGATACCCCTGACTTCCATCGGAGAGACGCCAAAAGAAGGAATGAAATGTTGGGAAAAAGGGGTTGTGACGACCGTCTGAAGGTTGACATGTCCACGGTGGCGTTGGGCAGAGTTGTGGCGAAATTTGGTGCCAATGTAACATCATTAACCCATCTCACGCGTCACATGATCTTCTAAGTTGTGGCCTTTCTTCTATGTGTGTCGACACCTAGCTGTCTGAAGCTTTGTCGAGCACTAGGGTAACGACACTGGGTTCTACATTTTTGCAGTATTACAGACGAAGCTCGTATGCTCCTTTGAGCTTAATTTCAAAGTTATCCGTAGGAGTAGGAGGTAATTATGAGCTTTCGAAAAAGTAATCCTTTAATTCTGTTGTGTAGTGTACTTATAGCGTCCAGCTATGCAGTTAAGGCCGGCCTGTGTGGCCGTGCGGTTCTAGGCGCTTCAGTCTGGAACCGCGTGACCTCTATGGTCGCAGGTTTGAATCCCGCCTCGGGCATGGATGTGTGTGATGTCCTTAGGTTAGTTAGGTTTAAGTAGTTCTAAGTTCTAGGCGACTGATGACCAGAGATATTAAGTCCCATAGTGCTCAGAGCCATTTGAACCATTTTGCAGTTAGGATGTCTCCTCAGTTTTGTAAACATAGATCTGACATGTAAAAATAACTAAATCATCTGAAAAACCATCTAAATCCTGACTATCATTCTTATAAAACATAATGGTAGTGTGCTAGATTACGTCGCACAATGTCTGACAAATAGTAATCAGCGAAGCATTATCCGTTGATTTACGATTGGTAGCGCCTGCAACCTAATAGTATGCAAGAACAATCACTTATTATCAAAGTCTTGTGAGATCGGAGTTCAGTGATTGATTTCAGATACACGCTGAGTGGTTGTGGATCGTAATGGAATGTCACAAGATTCAAAAAGATGGCGCCCATGCCACATGGCAGGCTAGGAAATGATTTTACAACTCCGCAGGGGCACTCAAACCTACAAGATTCAAATTTACGATAAGCAATAAGAACATCATAGCCGCATCTCACGTTTCCTGCATACGGAAGATCTATTTAATACTTCAGGAGAGGGTAACATTTTTGAATTTAGAGCACGACGAAGTGAAGAAATAATGTACGACGCTATAATCCGCTTCCATTCTACTAAATATGATGAACCTCTATGCTTCCATTTTATTACGAGCAAACGAACAGCCCGATGCCTACCATGCAATGCCAGTCCAACATCGCCTCAATAACTAAGCTTCACCACAGCAAGTACATTGAAATGGTCTCACCCACTTCTTTATTCATTGTAGAATCTGCGCGACAGCATGGACCTCTAAAAGACAACGGAATTCTTGTCTCCAACACAGCTCCACATACTAGCATCGAACACATGCACTCTAATGTAAGTTAACAATGGCGAACTCCTTCTCAAACGAGAAGGACCACACGTACTGCAACCCGCCAACGATTCTCACTGGTCGAAAGCACACTGACTCAGCAAAGATGTAAAATTACATTGGCGACCAAGCAAAGAGGTTGCTACAGTGCTTGTATCGATTGCAAAGATAAATTTCGCGATCTACTACCTCATTGCAGATATTCACGAGGCACAAAATGTGACACATATACAAACACTTTTTACCCTCAGTTGCGTGTAACATTTTTAAATTTTGTGTAACTACTTACTGACAGTTTGTTTGTTACAGGGCCTAGTGACATAACAGCGGAATCTGACACCATGTGCAAACAACATATACTCAAAGCAGGAGACAGCCGAACGTGTGCTCTGGTAGCTTGAGACACGGTCACCAAAAACAGTCCAGAGAAAATTCCAGACGGCACAGCGTAGACAGCCAGCAGATATTAGAAACATGGAGATGTGGTATGTGAAGTTTAGGAAACAGGGAGCGTCTGTGAACAGGCAGGCTCGAACCTAGTGCGCTGACAATTCAGACAATAAGAGACACCTTCGTGAGCAGTCCCAAAAAGTTACTCCGCAGAGTCTTATGTGAGCCACCTCACTGGGGGTTACTTGTTCTTGCCTATTTGGATATAACATTTCCGGAAAGATGGATCGGGCGTGGTGGTCCCATCAGCTGGCCTCTGAGATCACAAGACATAACACAACTGGATACCTCCGTTTCGAGCTATGTCAAGGACCAGCATTACGGCGCATAATTACTGACATCATAATATGCATCCCTCACGAAATGTCGACCAACTCAGGAATGAAACTGGAAAATCGCTTGGATATCCTTCGGCTAATGAAATCAGTACTTATCAAAACTTACTAACAGTCAGTGTGTTTACAAGAACTTAAATATGTTACCTGCTCTACAAGATAAAAGATACGTGTCTGTGTGTCACTTTATGGCCGATGCATGTTTGTCATCAGGGGAAGACTTCTGGAACGCCCTTTATACTGGTAAGAAATGAAAGGCAAATTACAGCCATGTCGTCTACACATACGTTGTCGTCGGATGGCAACCACGAGAAGAAGTGAGGCTCATAACTGAACACCACAGAAAGCCACTTAATGTCCAAGCTGACGCTGGATCTACACAAATCAGGTCTGTGTTGTCTGTGAGATGATGTGATGCCCGTAACCACTGACCGGAATTTAGCTGTCATCATCCGTCTTTTCGTTAGTCAGTCAAACAACCCTTCTATCTTTTCGTGGTTCAGTTCTTCTGGATGTACCAATATCTGCTCTTCTTTCCACGCTGTTGTCCTAAGTCCATCTGGTCATTGCATGTTCTGCTGTCGCTCCACTAAAGCCAGTTGTATCTGCATGTTCGGGGTATGATGCTCCCATATCCCTCTTGCCAATGACTGACCCTTCTGAAAGTCCCAACAAGCTGCAAGAGCATGTCCGCTGGACATGCTGTGTTGCCATCTCCAGATGAAAGATTTCAGTAACGTTAGACACACCCAATAGTCAGCTTGCACTGACACCATTCTTTATTTGTAAGAACATATTTTTTCTGTACTTGATAAAATTTTGATCAACATAGCCCGCAAGAACGGAATTAATGAATATCAGTATGGTAGCGTTCGGTTCACATTTTCCATTTTCGTCAGCGTCTTTTCCATGACACTCAGCGTATAATTTTAAGTGTCGGAATCTCCTAAGAGTCAGGTAGTAAATTCTAAAGAAAATAGGGGTAAGCTACAGGGAGAGACGAGTAATATAGATTTACAGGAGCCAAGTGAGAATAATAAAAGTGAAAGCTCAAGAACGAAGTGCTCGGATTAAAATGGGCGTAAGACAAGGATGTAATCTTTCGTCCCTACAGTTCAATCTATAAATCGAAGACGCAATGATGGAAATAAAAGAAAAGTTCAATACCGCAACTAAAATAGAAAGTGAAATGATATCAGTTATAAGATTCGCAAATGATGTGAAAGTGAAGAAGAATTACAATATCCGCTGAATGGTATGAACAGTCTACTGAGTACAGAATATGGATTGAGAGTAAATCGAAGAAAGACGAAAGTAATGGGAAGTAACAGAAATGAGAACAGCGAGAAACTTAACATTAGGACTGACGGTCACGAAGTAGATGAAATTAATAATTTCTGCTACCTAGGCAGTAAAATAATCCATGACGGACGGAGCAAGGGGGACATGAAAAGCAGACTAACTCTGGCAAAAAGGGTATAACTGGCCAAGGAAAGTCTACTAGTATTAATCGTACGACTCAATCTAAGGAGAAATTTCTGAGAACGTACGTTTGGAGCACAGCGTTGTACATTAGTGAAACATGCACTGTGGAAAAACTGGAGCAGTAGAGAATCGAAGGATATGAGATGTGGTGCTACAGACGAATGTTGAAAATTAGACTGATAAGGTGAGGAATGAGGATGTTCTAAGCTGAATCGGAGAGGAAAGCAGTATATAGAAAATAGTGAAAAGAAAAATGGACAGAATGATAGGACATCTGTAAAGACATCAGGGAATAACTTCCATGGTATTAGAGGGAGCTGTAGAGGGCAAAAGCTGTGAGGGCGACAGAGACTGGAATACATCCAGCAAAGGACGTAGGTTGCGATGTGGTTCTCTGACATAAAGAGGTTGCCACAGGAGAGGAATTCGTGAAGGGCCTAACTATCAGCCGAACCCAATAACTTCAGTTGATATTAAGAGCTTCTTATGAGGGAATTTCCTCCTCACTTACAAATAAAATAGTCACAGAGACAGTAATATTTTAAGGTGTGCTCAATTTTGACATTAGTGAATTTTGCGGTGAGATAAGTTGTCCTCTTACGTCAGTGGCAGAGGGTTAAGTAGTATGGCGACAGCGGGCTAGAGGATGTGAGGAGCGAAATATGCTTTTTGTTTGTCTTCCAGTACTGACAACACATTGTCGTTAGCATGCTATGATATAAATTTTGACACTGACGTAACGTGGATTCGTGAATGCACATTACAGGTTCAAATGCTGTAATTAGTCCTATTTGTAGGAAGGAAATTAAATTAATTGTGGCTGTTGTAACACAAAACAGCGAGTAGAACAAGAATCAAATTCAAAACATGTAGTAAACATTTGTGACCGTGTCGCATATTGGATAATGCTTTTAAATGTAAGTACAAGCGCTGTTATTAAGCAATTACTCATCCGCTCACACTGAGAACGCAACAATACTTCGTTTGACAATTGCAGTGTCACAGCTTTGAGGTAGCTAAGGGTGGCATCAATTTGAAACAGAACAGCGGACACGAAGTGTTTCGAAAGCTGCCTGTTTTTATTGACCATACTTTGAGGTGAAGGCCAAATTAGGGTGTTCTTACCTATAGGTAGTCTGTTGGAGGCTCATAAAGTACTAACTTATGTGGGTTACGAATTAATAATAAGATCGGTACATATGCGGCCAGAGGTGCCTCCCCACAATGTCAGTAATGGCTTCCGAGCAAAAATATTTGACGACCAAGTATTTAAACTATGTATATTTTATATTAGAGATCTGCTGCAGCTCTTTTTAAATAAAAAATGTAAATCCCTCCGGCCAAGAGTTCACATAGAGCAAGACTTTTTCTTTGTTTGTTAACAGTCTTTTGTCTGGGTTGGTGGGACCAGCACAATTTTCCCCTCTTGTTCCGTACTCATTGTTTCAGAGCCTCACTTACTTCCAAGATCCTAAATTATTTATTGCTTCTATTTTAGTCTCAATTTTTCTCTAGAATTTTGCCCATGTAGGGCCCTCTACCATGGAAATTATTTTCTGATGTATGTATAGGTGTCTTAGCAGTCCACTTAATTTTCTGTGACCTTTCGTAACACGACCCTCGCATTACTACGCATGCAGCTCTCTTGTTGACTTGTTTGGAAACTAGTGTTCGTGCTTGGCGCTTACTTGTTGTTCACATAGAGAACTGGCCCATATTCACATCGAGGGTGGGCTTTTGTTGTAATAGGGCCACTGGACAAAATATTGATCGTCCTCTTAAAATGGCAGATTATTCGCTTTTCAGCGCTGGTTCTAGACGGTCATGTGATGTAAGTCACGTGTTACGAGACAGTTTTTTTTAAAACTGCTCTGTAATCTCATAGTCTAGCGGTTCTAGGCGCTCAGTCCGGAGCCGCGCGACTGCTACGGTCGCAGGTTCGAATCCTGCCTCGGGCATGGATGTGTGTGATGTCCTTAGGTTAGTTAGGTTTAAGTAGTTCTAAGTTCTAGGGGACTGATGACCACAGATGTTGAGTCCCATAGTGCTCAGAGCCATTTGAACCATTTTTGTAACCTCATAACCGAACCCGCGCGTTCCCCTTTTGATGTGTCCGCTAAATTCTTGAGAAACTGATGGCGAAACATCGGACCTATAAATATTTTATAATTGGGACTCAACATCTTAATTACGAAAATAACAAGTACGAGATGATGGAGTTACTTACTTTTACTTGCAGGAGTTTTTAAATGCTGTGTGGGACCAAACTGTTAACGTCTAGAAACGACAGTTCCGCTTTCTGGTTGTTGCCTGCAAATTGGCCATTCGACCGAACGTTTCTGTTACCGGACGGCCAGGGTTTGGAGTGCGTGTGTGGCCACAAACAGCGAGCGTTGGCGACAAACATGGTTTCCAGCAACGCCATTGCTTTTGCTCATTCAGTCGAATAGTAACGTTTGCTCTTCACTTCATGAACACTATACCGAATGTACTTCAAATGCTTTTAGTCATATCCGACCGTGTATAACATAACTGGAATCTACTGACTTCACCGACCTCCTTACCTGAGGATAAGGAAACCGATTTGTAAATTTGGAACATGTACAAATTACGCTTCACTGCACTTCATAACTGCGTTGTATTCCTTACAACTTGGTTTTGTCCTCAATACGGCAGCATGTAGTTTGAAGCCTCGAAGAGGTTTGCCTCGATAGTTATGCGCTCAGTCCGGCCGATTTCTAACAGAGGTTTTCTCCACCTGGCAACTGTGTGTTTGTGTTGTCCTAACGTTCGTGTGTTCTTATAGTCATAACTGACATATCACTATTGAGATGGCTTTATAGGCACGTGAGGAAGTCAATAAATTGGAAAAAAGAAAGAGCCTTGAAGAGAACTGGAATTATGTTACCGTATGACAGTTCCGATGCAAAAGAATTTATTCTAAGATTTCGATAACCAGCTCCAAGAAGCAATTTAACTTTAATGTTTCAGAAATAATTCTATTGTCACTGAAATGAAGATAGTTGTTCTTTGGCAAATTGAGTTTTTACTTAGAGACAGGATGGATGCCAACTGTGAAAGTACTATATAGCACAGTGGCTACCATCTATAAAGCTTTTGAATTCCGTAGTTATTGAAATCCATCACTTAAAACATTGTGACATTATTTTGAAGCAATATCAGTTATCAGTGAGTTGGCAAAGTGACCGCTATGTTTGAATGAAACAATAATAGATATTTGAGCTGGAATACGGTTAACTAGACGTTACGACAAATAAGTGTTGTCGTAAAGATTTCGATTCGGAAACGGTATTTTGAATTGTATACAGTTACGTAAAAATCTTTCTTATGAAATACATGACAAGGAAACAGGATTCAGTAAGTGACGATTGGAGAAAGAATTTACGAAACTTTTTGAATATCTACTACTATTCAAAAAGGGCCCAATAACATGTGACTTTAATGTTCTTGCACAATTTTAAGCACAGCTAAATTTTCGAAATTGTCGAATGTGTTGTAGCGCTGTCGGAGAGTTATGGTGGCTGGTAATTTGTTCAGTTCTTCACGTCTCAAAGCTGATGGAATGATATGTAGCGAACCACATTGCCAGAAGGAGCCATTGTTGTTGACGTAGTCACATTGGCTCAGATTTTCGTTTTAAATTGTGACTGGAAGATCTTTCATTCCGCAACCCATAATTTTAAGAGATGATTTTGCGCCATAAGTACCACAACCATATCAAATCTTACTTTCCTTGACACAATATTTTCACTGTTAATTTCACCTCCCCGGACATGAGACAGTTCTACATCTGCACACACCGATAACCTGCCTTCGACACGCATCTTTTCTACGCCTTGCGCTCCACTCACTCCAAGGTCATCGAAACAATTGGACCTACACCTTACGTAGCTATCGTTCCAAACACATAATTATTGACCCTAAGAATATTATAGTCGTATCTACTACACTGAACATTCGAGATAATCCGTGATAGTTACTAACAAATAGTTATTTATGCACAGTTATTTAGGTGTCACCATAGACCTTAAAGTTATATGTAAAGTCGATATTTCTATACAGACTTTTTGTACACAGAAATAAATTAAACTTTTTCATAAATTTTAGGTTCAGTTTATGCTGTTATGTTGCATCCTGATTAATAACCCACTATTCAAATTAGATTACCAAATCAATTCAAATTAAAAGAAAAGCCTGAAAATGTGCGTGCAACTAAAACGAACGCCAATGATTGTGAACGTAACTAGTACTTCCTGATTTCCTTTCTGTATGTTGGTGTAAGGTATGTGTAATTTTTCTGTGAGCTGAGTTCTCTGGCTGATTGTGAGAACACGAGGGCCGCAGAGGTAGTTCCTTGTCTAAGCCCATGTTGAGTTCAACTAACTGAGTGCATGAATTAATTTGTAAAAACAAATAACTTCGCGTCCACTTCGTCATGACATGCGCAAATGCTGCACAAGGTCACCATCGTTATAAAACTCAGATACAGAGAACGACTGCAGTGGTAGATGAAAGTTTCGAAATGTTCAAATGTGTGTGGAATCTTATGGGACTTAACTGCTTAGGTCATCAGTCCCTAAGCTTACACACTACTTAACCTAAATTATCCTAAGGACAAACACACACACCCATGCCCGAGGAAGGACTCGAACCCCCGCCGGAATCAGCCGCACAGTCCATGACTGCAGGGCCCTAAACCGCTCGGCTAATCCCGCGCGGCTGAAAGTTTCGAGTTTGGTCCCTGCATCTATGGTCAACTCTGAGACCGAGTCCCAAAGTGACCATCATCAAAAATGTTGTATGCTGGAAGTGCAGATACGGACTGCGTGTTCTGTTCCCTCTCTGGACCTTTAAGACAAAATGTCCCTCCTCTGAAGTTTTAAGACAAAGTGTTTCTGTTCTCTCCTACTAAGAATTCTGCTGGTATTGACACCACCGGATCCTATTTAACCTATCACTGTGGACCTTCATAGTTCTGTCCAACGAAAAATTCACAAAAATCCTGGCAATCTCTCTCCCCTTAAAGAAACTGCTGTGACAACCAGTAATACACATTTCGCCCTTATAGTGGGAGCAGAAATCCGACATTCTGTACTTATGAGTTTAGCTTCACATTTCCGCGAGTTACAGTGGATGCACAAAGGTACTCCGGAGTGTTCACCCCCGCTAAAAAAATAATTATTGTGAACCATTCATGGGGTGCCCTATAAAACTTATGCATCAGTTACTGCCGATCTCCTTCGAGTCCAGCAGATTTCTATTGCTCTGCATGTCTTGTTTTTTTCCCCACCCGATTGCGTATCATCTTTTCAGAAAGCGTTCGAATCACTGCGGCTCAGAATGCTGATTTACAACACGCATTCGAAGGAGAAATTTTCGTGATAAGATATCGCCGCAACGAAAAACGCCTTTGTGTTAAGATGTCCACCCTAGATCCTATATCATGTCAGTGACACTCTCTCCCCTATTTCGCGATAATACAAAATGTGCTGCTCTTCTTTGAATTTTCTCGATGAACTCCGTTAGTCCTATCTGGTAAGGATCCCACACCTCGCGACAGTACTCCAAAAGAGGCTGAACAAGCGTAGTGTAGGCAGCCTTTCTAGTAGATCTGTTACGTTTTGTGAGTGTTCTGCCAATAAAACGCAGTCTTTGGTTTCCCTTCTCCACAACATTTTCTATGTGGTCTTTTCAATTTAAGTTGTTCGTAATTGTAATACCTAGGTATTTAGTTGGATTTACGACCTTTAGGTTTGACTAATATATCGTGTAATCGTAGTTTAACGGATTCCTTTTAACACTCCTATGGGTCACCTCACACTTTTCATTATTTAGGGTCAACTGACAACTTTCTCACCGAATGGATATCTTTTCTAAATTGTTTTGCAGTTTGTTTTGGTCTTCTGATGACTTTACTAGACGATAAACAATAACATCATCTGCAAACAACCTAAGACGGCTGCTCAGATTGTCACCTAAGTCTACAGATGAGGAACAGCAAAGGGCCTATAATACTACCTTGGGGAACTCCAGAAATGACTTTTGTTTTATTCGATGACTTTCCGTCAATTACTACCAACTTTGACCACTCTGACAGGAAATCACGAAAACAGTCGTATAACTGAGACGATATTCCATAAGCACGCAATTTCACTACAAGCCGCTTGTGTGGTACAGTGTCAAAATCCTTCTGGAAATCTAGAAATACGGAATCAATTTGAAGTCCTTTGTCAATGGCACTCAACACTTCGTGTGAGTAAAGAGAGAGCTGTTTGACGAGATTGATGTTTTCTAAATCCGTGTCGACTGCGTAACAACAGACCATATTCTTCGAGGTAATTCATAATGTTCGAACTCAATATATGTTCCAAAATCCTGCTGCATATCGACGTTAATGGTATGGTCCTGTAATTTAATTGGTTACTCCTACCACCTTTCTTGAATACTGATGTTACCTCTGCAAGTTTCCAGTCTTTGGGTACGGAGCTTTCACCGAGCGAGCGTTTGTATATGATAGTTAAGTATGGAGCTATTGCATCAGCATACTCAGGTACGAACCAAATTGGTATAGAGTCTGGACCGGAAAACTTGCTTTTATTAAGTGATTAAGTTGATTCACTACTCCGAGGGTATCTACTTCTAAGTTACTCAAGTTGGCAGCTGTTCTTGTTTAGAATTCTGGAATACTTACTTCGTTCTCTTTGGTGAAGGAATTTCGGAAAACTGTGCTTAGTAACTGTGCTTTGGCACCACTGTCGTCGGTATTGTTTCCATTGCTATCGCGCAGAGAAGACCTGATTGTGTCTTACCCTTAGCATACTTTACATACGACCAGAACCTCTTTGGATTTTTTGCCAGCTTTAGAGACAAAGTTTCGCTATGGAAACTATTACAAACGTCTAGCATACGTGTAGTCAAGTTCGTACGTTTAAGTAATAAACAGGACTTTATTATGACCTATAGTTTCATTTGATAGTTTGATGAAACCCTTGTTCATGATTTCTATGTGAGCTGTGGTACCCGTATGTAATATTTAACTGGGCCACTCTTGTTCAAGTTCAGATGATCAATAATATCCATTGTGCGACTTTATCCTAATATTACACGAGACTTTTATGGAGAGCGCTCTGTTCACTATATGGGTCACTGGGTTCCCCTTATGAGTCACTGGGTTCTGATCTTGATAACATATAGAGGCGTGTTTGAAGTTCAACCGTAGTCTCACAGAAAGAAGTAAAATTATGCGAATGTGTCACTCGTTTTTGTGGAATCAGTGCAGTAACTATGGTCGGTGTGGATACATGACAAATAGTAGAAATAGCTATCGTGTTTGGACGTACCCGTGAGCACATAACGAATGTACAGTAGTTTCCCAGGTTCCTGGCGCGTCAAACGGAGTGTAACATGTTTACAAGGAATGATTTGCGACACACGGCCACGTAAAACGGCGTAAAAACAGTCGTCGCATATCGCTCTTAACCACTTGGGACTGGAGACGATTGTCACATCTTTCCAGCGACAACTAGTTTCAGACCTGACAGGAATCAACGTTTGTATCTGAAACAGCAACCAGTCATGGTATGGTTTTAAAAGCATTATTTGGATAAAATTTCTTTCAAATCCATCTACAGATGGTTGTTACGGGTCCCCTTGATTTGTATTCGTTATTGGTTTGTTGTACTAAGACTGACAGAAAGTCTTCTGTTCACATTTCGGTAAAATTTACGAGAGATTTAGGTCATTTGACCTCTGTCAAGACATTCACTAAAATATTTTAAAATTAGTAAAACATTAAATGTGGTAAAAACTTACTCGCCTTATGATTCTATGTGACAAAATACCTTGGCTTTTTTTCTGCCAGTATCTCGTCTCCTACCTTCCAAACTTTACAGAAGCTCTCCTGGTCCCGAGTTCGAGTCTCGGTCGGGCACACAGTTTTAATCTGCCAGGAAGTTTCAAATCAGCGCACACTCCGGTGCAGAGTGAAAATCTCACCTTGGCTTTTTGTTATGAATTTCAAAATTAGCACGTTCTGGACGTGCACTTCGTGAGTGCTCTTCAGTTCACTGGAAAGCTCTTTGCGCCACACCATACGCTGTTTACTGGCAGCACACACGATAAACATTTACAGAGCGTGGCCCAGCTTCGCCTGAGTAACATACACAATATTTTCAAAGATGTTACAGTGGTAAAATTATTAGGTCACCGGTATTGTAAGAGTGTGCAAAATATCTCTTTGCTGGTGCAATGAAATTAATTTAAAATCGAAATGAGAAGCAAACTTTTTAACAATTATTTCGTAATATCGCATTCTATTGAATGTTTAAGATTACACATACAAAGATTATATATAAACTATAACAAAAGTTGTGTTCAGTAAATAAGCGCAATAAGATAAATGCTTTGTAGTAGTGATAGAACTAAGTTCGATAACTGAATCTATAGTTGCATTTTAAATTATAAACAGTAATGTTTTAATAGATCACTGTGAATATCATTTAAATGTGAATTCTGCAACAAAAGTACGAGTAGTTTATATTATATTCATACGAGATGGATAAAAAATATTTTTATGAAACTACTTTTAAAGTAGTATAGCTGTCTTGGTCTACAGGAACATTACGTTGGTTCAAACGAAGAGAAAACCTCTTGGAAGTTATTTAGGAAGGAGGTATTGGATCATTCTGTTTGTACACTCAGAACAAGGAAAGGTGTTTTTGTGCATATGAATCTCAATCTGCTCTAGGAGATTCATTGTGCCACCTTTATCTATTAGGTGTAAGATCTTCAGGTTACTTTCTGTATTGTCTGTTGTATGATTATTTTCTGCTAACTGGATGGCAAGGAATGATTTGCTTAAGTTATTCAGTCGTAGGGCCTCAAAGGTTTCCTTACACCTTGTTTCAAAAGTTCTATCTGTTTTGTCAATGTAGATTTTGGGACGGTATTTGCTGGTAACAGCAGCGACTTTGATGTTCTAGGTGAAGATCTAAGCAAATTACATAACAACATAAAATTCACTGTTGAACATGGAATAAAGAGTGAAATTAATTGCCTTGACCTTATCCTACATAAATAAAAGACCTCACTTTGACATATTTCGCAAACTAACAACCACAGATATTACCATTAGTAACACATCCTGCCACCCAAACCAGTATAAGAAGGTGCTCCGTTGTACACATAAAATTCCCGTCAGCCCCACCGAAAAACAAAAGGAAATCACCATAATTAATTCAGTTGGTCATAATAATGGATATGACGCTTCAATAATAGATAAGCTCTTCCAGAAAATATAAGCAAGAACTGCTGACAACAAATCTGTGCAACAAACAACATCTACAGCAACTTTGAAGGACGCAGAATCATTAAACTACGCAGTCACAAATGAGTCAATTTTCATGCAAATTTCCAATCTATTCAAAAAGAAGAATGTCAAAATCAGCTTGTCCACCAATAATAAACTTCAACAGAGAGTTGTATACACACTTCCACACATTAGTATCCACACAAAAAAGTTAAGGAATCTATAAAATGAACTGTACTAACTATCCGAAATCCTGGTAGCTACCCGAGAAAAGGTAACACTCCCGTCGATAACTGTTCCTCGATGTTCTCTACTTTATATACCTACGATTCCTTTGCCTCTGCTAAATAGCTCCGTCAAGATCTGTTTCACGTAGTGAGAAGTTGTAATGTATCGGTTCTTATGGAAATAAATTTACGCGATCGTAATCTGTTCGCCCCCCCCCCACCCCCCCCCATGAACCATGGACCTCGCCGTTGGTGGGGAGGCTTGCGTGCCTCAGCGATACAGATAGCCGTACCGTAGGTGCAACCACAACGGTGGGGTATCTGTTGAGAGGCCAGACAAACGTGTGGTTCCTGAAGAGGGGCAGCAGCCTTTTCAGTAGTTGCAAGGGCAACAGTCTGGATGATTGACTGATCTGGCCTTGTAACAATAACCAAAACGGCCTTGCTGCGCTGGTACTGCGAACGGCTGAAAGCAAGGGGAAACTACAGCCGTAATTTTTCCCGAGGGCATGCAGCTTTACTGTATGATTAAATGATGATGGCGTCCTCTTGGGTAAAATATTCCGGAGGTAAAATAGTCCCCCATTCGGATCTCCGGGCGGGGACTACTCAAGAGGATGTCGTTATCAGGAGAATGGCGTTCTACGGATTGGAGCGTGGAATGTCAGATCCCTTAATCGGGCAGGTAGGTTAGAAAATTTAAAAAGGGAAATGGATAGGTTGAAGTTAGATATAGTGGGAATTAGTGAAGTTCGGTGGCAGGAGGAACAAGACTTCTCGTCAGGTGACTACAGGGTTATAAACACAAAATCAAATAGGGGTAATGCAGGAGTAGGTTTAATAATGAATAGGAAAATAGGAATGCGGGTAAGCTACTACAAACAGCATAGTGAACGCATTATTGTGGCCAAGATAGATACGAAGCCCACACCTACTACAGTAGTACAAGTTTATACGAGGTGTGGCTAGAAAAAAACCGGACTAGTACTGGTGAAACAATAAAACGAATGCAATAAGGTTGAAAGTCGCGTGGCCTGTCACGTGACTCTCGCTCCGCCTACTGCTCGAGTTTCATCTGCCTCCTGCACTCAGTCTGCCCGTGGCGTCCGTTTTAAGTAGTTGACGTTTTGTCTGTGCGTCGGAAAATGTTGAGTGTACAGAAAGAACAGCGAGTTAACATCAAATTTTGTTTCAAACTAGGAAAATCTGCAAGTGAAACGTTTGTAATGTTACAACAAGTGTACGGCGATGATTGTTTATCGCGAACACAAGTGTTTGAGTGGTTTAAACGATTTAAAGATGGCCGCGAAGACACCAGTGATGACACTCGCACTAGCAGACCATTGTCAGCAAAAACTGATGCAAACATTGAAAAAATCGGTAAACTTGTTCGACAAGATCGCCGTTTAACAATCAGAGCAGTGTCTGAGTTAACAGGAGTTGACAAGGAAAGTGTTAGGCAGATTCTTCATGAAAGTTTCAACATGAGCAAAGTGTGTTCAAAAATGGTTCCAAAGTGTCTCACAATTGAACAGAAGGAACGCCGAAGAATGATTTGTTCTGACATCCTGGAAAACATTGAAAGTGATCCCACATTCTTACAAAATGTTATTACTTGCGATGAATCGTGGTTTTTTACTTACGATCCCGAAACTAAACGCCAATCGATGCATTGGGAAACTCCTGGTTCTCCAGACAAAAAAAAGCACGAATGTCAAAATCGAAATTCAAGGCAATGATGATTTTTTTTTTGAAATCAAAGGGATTGTGCACATTGATTGGGTACCAGAGGGACAAACAGTGAATCAGCATTACTACATTACCGTCCTGGCTACCCTACGTGAGCGAGTACGGAGAAAACGGAACGATTTGTGGAGAAAAAAGTCATGGATCCTTCACCAAGACAATGCCCCAGCTCACAGTGCGTTGTCAGTGAAGACGTTTTTGGCAAAACACAACATTCCCATCTTAGATCATCCACCCTACTCACCTGATTTGGCCCCCTGTGACTTTTTTCTTTTCCCTAAAGTCAAGTCAGCTTTGAAAGGAACTAGATTTGAGACTGTTGAAGCAGTAAAAGAAAAAGCGACGGAAGTAATGTATGGACTTACCGAAAATGATCTGCAGCATTGCTATGAACAGTGGAAAATTCGTATGGAGCGGTGTAGAGACCGAGGAGGAGAGTACATTGAAGGAGATAACATGAAATTGTAAATAATTGTAAATAAATGTTTTTTCCAGCATCAGTCCCGTTTTTTTCTAACCGCACCTCGTATGCCAACTAGCTCTGCAGATGACGAAGAAATTGAAGAAATGTATGATGAAATAAAAGAAATTATTCAGATTGTGAAGGGAGACGAAAATTTAATAGTCATGGGTGACTGGAATTCGAGTGTAGGAAAAGGGAGAGAAAGAAACATGGTAGGTGAATATGGGTTGGGGCTAAGAAATTAAAGAGGAAGCCGCCTGGTAGAATTTTGCATAGAGCACAACATAATCATAGCTAACATTTGGTTTAAGAATCATGAAAGAAGGTTGTATACATGGAAGATAGATTATATAATGGTAAGACAGAGATTTAAGAACCAGGTTTTAAATTGTAAGACATTTCCATGGGCAGATGTGGACTCTGACCACAATCTAATGGTTATGAACTGTAGATTAAAACTGAAGAAACTGCAAAAAAGGTGGGAATTTAAGGAGATGGGACCTGGATAAACTGAAAGAACCAGAGGTTGTACAGAGTTTCAGGGAGAGCATAAGGGAACAATTGACAGGAATGGGGGAAAGAAATACAGTAGAAGAAGAATGGGTAGCTTTGAGGGATGAAGTAGCGAAGGCAGCAGAGGATCAAGTAGGTAAAAAGACGAGGGCTAGTAGAAATCCTTGGGTAACAGAAGAAATATTGAATTTAATTGATGAAAGGAGAAAATATAAAAATGCAGTAAATGAAGCAGGCAAAAAGGAATACAAACGTCTCAAAAATGAGATCGACAGGAAGAGCAAAATGGCTAAACAGGGACGGCTAGAGGACAAATGTAAGGATGTAGAGGCCTATCTCACTAGGGGTAAGATAGATACTGCCTACAGGAAAATTAAAGAGACCTTTGGAGATAAGAGAACGACTTGTATGAATATCAAGAGCTCAGATGGAAACCCAGTTCTAAGCAAAGAAGGGAAAGCAGAAAGGTGGAAGGAGTATATAGAGGGTCTATACAGGGGTGATGTACTTGAGGACAATATTATGGAAATGGAAGAGGATGTAGTTGAAGATGAAATGGGAGATATGATACTGCGTGAAGAGTTTGACAGAGCACTGAAAGACCTGAGTCGGAACAAGGCCCCCGGAGTAGACAACATTCCATTGGAACTACTGACGGCCTTGGGAGAGCCAGTCCTGACAAAACTCTACCATCTGGTGAGCAAGATGTATGAAACAGGGGAAATACCCTCAGACTTCAAGAAGAATATAATAATTTCAATCCCAAAGGAAGCAGGTGTTGACAGATGTGAAAATTACCGAACCATCAGTTTAATAAGTCACAGCTGCAAAATACTTACACGAATTCCTTACAGACGAATGGAAAAACTAGTAGAAGCCAGCCTCGGGGAAGATCAGTTTGGATTCCGTAGAAACACTGGAACACGTGAGACAATATTGACCTTACGACTTATCTTAGAAGAAAGATTAAGGAAAGGCAAACCTACGTTTCTAGTATTTGTAGACTTAGAGAAAGCTTTTGACAATGTTGACTGGAATACTCTTTTTCAAATTCTAAAGGTGGCAGGGGTAAAATACAGGGAGCGAAAGGCTATTTACAATTTGTACAGAAACCAGATGGCAGTTATAAGAGTCGAGGGACATGAAAGGGAAGCAGTGGTTGGGAAGGGAGTAAGACAGGGTTGTAGCCTCTCCCCGATGTTGTTCAATCTGTATATTGAGCAAGCAGTAAAGAAAACAAAAGAAAAATTCGGAGTAGGTATTAAAATTCATGGAGAAGTAAAAACTTTGAGGTTCGCCGATGACATTGTAATTCTGTCAGAGACAGCAAAGGTCTTGGAAGAGCATTTGAATGGAATGTACAGTGTCTTGAAAGGAGGATATAAGATGAACATCAACACAAGCGAAACAAGGATAATGGAATGTTGTCTAATTAAGTCGGGTGATGCTGAGGGAATTAGATTAGGAAATGAGACACTTAAAGTAGTAAAGGAGTTTTGCTATTTGGGGGCAAAATAACTGATGATGGTCGAAGTAGAGAGGATATAAAATGTAGACTGGCAATGGCAAGGAAAGCGTTTCTCAAGAAGAGAAATTTGTTAACATCGAGTATAGATTTAAATGTCAGGAAGTCGTTTCTGAAAGTATTTGTATGGAGTGTAGCCATGTATGGAAGTGAAACATGGACGATAAATAGTTTGGACAAGAGGAGAATAGAAGCTTTCGAAATGTGGTGCTACAGAAGAATGCTGAAGATTAGATGGGTAGATCACATAACTAATGAGGAAGTATTGAATAGGATTGGGGAGAAGAGAAGTTTGTGGCACAACTTGACCAGAAGAAGGGATCGGTTGGTAGGAGATATTCTGAGGCATCAAGGGATCACCAATTTAGTATTGGAGGGCAGCGTGGAGGGTAAAAATCGTAGAGGGAGACCAAGAGATGAATACACTAAGCAGATTCAGAAGGATGTAGGTTGCAGTAGGTACTGGGAGATGAAAAAGCTTGCACAGGATAGAGTAGCATGGAGAGCTGCATCAAACCAGTCTCAGGACTGAAGATCACAACAACAACAATCTGTTCGGCTTGGGGTGAACCATTAATACTAGACTTCGTGCTACGTCATCATTCCACCAGGCAGTAGTACGTAGGTCTACGGTTTACCAAGGTATTTTAGCTATATCAAAACTATTACTGATTTAGGAATCTAACAAAGTCAGCTAAGTAAGTGTTCGCAGTAATATTATTACATCTTCCTAGGGGCTAGATCGTTTCCGAGAATTCTCAAAAAATTTAGAAGAGTGACTGAAGTAAAGAAAAAACTAATCTGGACCAGCCTGCAAGCAATGTTTTGGCTATTTATTTCCTAAGGCTTTACTAATTATGGTACTCTTTGATAGGGAGTAAATGGCACTCTACAACTGACAATGCGGATAACAACGTAGTATTTTATACGGGGAAGGTAATCAAGAATATGAAGAAACCGAAAATAAGACACTCTCAAGCCTACACTGGTGTCAGCTGTTTCACTCCACATATATTCAAGAGAAAAACATAGTATTAACAAATACCACGCATTAGTTACAACTCATCAATGTCATGGGTCGTTACTGTCGCTGCACCCGAATTAAACCAGCTTGCCTTGCAATGCAGCGGACGCAATTAATTAAAAGCTTGTAATTATTCTATTACTGAAAGTTAAAATTACTAATCTTCATCGCACGCAAATTTAATAATGTGCCGTACTGAGGCTTCGCGTGACTATGGATGACGGGACGAGATTTGTAAACTAGCAAAATTAGGCAAGCAGTAATGGAAAAGGACTTTTGTTTCTAATTTCTACTCGATTCAATGAAATGTAAAATTTTGTATCCGTAATAGAAGTAAGTTCGAATGTTGCGATTTCATCTTCATAGGAATGAGCGTGTTTCGTACGGCTTCTGGAACTAATGCGCTCCTCGTTCCCTCTCTTGGCCACTTGAATCATTAGAGCACTTTCATTGCTTATAATTGAGACATGGGTACAGATGCGGAACCAATTACGGAGCGCCTGGATGAATGCCGTGACTGCACAATGGATAAGCAAGTTCGACTCGTTTACTTGTTAGCTTACCTGGTTTTCTTACACTAATAACGTCTGTACGAGTATTCTAATATATTCCTACAACTAATTCATTCTTAACGTACGTCACAGACGCTTTAAAATAGAAAAATAGCTTATCTAAGAATGCGATAAAATGAAATGGATAATCAAAATTTAAACTCTATATGTCTTAATATCTTTACAAGTTTAATTGCTTTCACATTAGATGGTAGATACGCTATGTAGCGTTAGAGCTCATAATTACTTGTACGCTTGTGCTTGTACTTGTACGCAGTGCCGATCGCAAAACTGTGTATACAGCTTACATTGTACCAATTCGAAATGACTCGGGAGACATTTGCACTAGGGGCACAACTGACAAGCTTACGTAGCCGAATTCACGAAGTAGTTATAATGCTTAGAAAACAACTAAGCCTATTCAAGAAAAAACGCAGTGACGAGAAGTAAGATCCGGTAAGTTGAGAAATATGCCATTCGTGGATAGAAACATCTAGGCTAAAAAATTGTTTCCCTTTGTACTTTGGACTGAAATATCGCTTGCATATCTAGAAATAAGGAAAGCTGAGATTCACTTTGCCTGTGATAACCGACTAGATTGTTGTAAAACGTGCGTCTAGAGCGCTTGGTGAATGACTCCACAATACACCATTAATAGCTTTCAAAGTAATCTCCGTTAGCAACAATAAATTTTGGCAATGTGTATAGCTGCTGGAAAACGCCAGCGAAAGGTCGAATTGAACCAATTTCCGTAGTGGACCTAGTATAAGCCCTACCATCAACTTTGAGTTGGATAAAAAGAAAGAAATTCAAGGCAGAAAAATACCACTCCGATTCATAATATGGGCACTCTTACTCACATTTTTTATGTTATAATGTAGATACATTAGAGAGAAATACTAGCCGTTTGCGGATAGAATTCAGGTTGATGTCACTGTTAACTTCACTAGCGGTATTTCTTTCATCACTGTCAATATTTTTGTCGCCCTCCTCCCAAAGTACGTTGTTTTCACTATCATCCGTGGCATTGTACTCTCAACGCTTCCTATACACTCTGATGACAGAATCTGGTGGTATTGTGCACCAGGAAGAGAGAATTCACTCACATATCAAGCAGAAAGGCGCCATTTTAATCGTGTCATTACTGTTTTCGGAGGCGGTCATTAAACAGTTGGTTACGACGACATGAAAAATCTCTAGTTATGATGTCATTCCTCTAGATACAATAACTAGGCCTGTCTCCAACGCAGCAGCTTGAATCTTCAGTTCAGGTGTAAGGTGGCATTCAGACGTATCCGACACTGGCCTAGTTCCCTTGGTGAGCTGCGCCCCAGTTCTGCGACTGCAGGCAGCAGCCAAACAGTTTATCATCAGTTCTTTTGTTATCCAGCCTTTTGCTGTGAAGTGATTAACTAACACACTGAAGCGCCACAGAAACTGGCATAGGCATGCGTATGCAAATACAGAGATATGGAACCAGGCGGAATACGGCGCTGCGGACAACAAGTGTCTAGCGCAGTTGTTAGCTCGGTTACTGCTGCTATAATGGCAGTTTATCAAGATTTGAGTGAGTTTGAACGTGGAGTTATAGTCGGCATCTCCGAGGTAGCGATGAACTGGGGATTTTCGCACACGCGCATTTCACGAGTGCACCGTGAGTATCTAGAATCCGGTAAAACATCAAATCTCCGACATCGCTGTAGCAAGAAAAATATCCTGCAAGAACGAGATCAATGACGACTGAAGAAAATCGTTCAACGCGACAGAAGTGCAACCCTTCCGCAAATTGCTGCAGATTCGATGCTGGGCCATCAAAAAGTGTCAGCGTGCGAACCATTCAACGAAACGTAATTAATGTGGACTTTCGGAGCCGAAGGCCCACTCGTGTACTCTTGATGACTGCATGACACAAAGGTTTACGGCTCGCCTGGGTCCGTCGACACCGACACTGGACTGTTGATGACTGGAAAAAACGTTGCCTGGTCGGACGAGTCTCGTTTGAAATTGTATCGAGCGGATGGACTTGTACGGGTATGAAGATAAACTTATGAATCCATGGACATTGCATGTCAGCAGGGGACTGTTCAAGCAAGTGGAGGCTCTGAAATGGTATCGGGCGTCTGAAGTTGGAGTGGTATGGGACCACTGATACGTCTAGAAACGACTCTGACAGGTGGCTCATACGTAAGCATTCTGTCTGATCACCTGCATCCATTCATGTCGATTGCGCATTCCGAAGGACTTGGGAAATTCCAGCAGGACAATGTGACATCTTATACGTCCAGAATTACTACAGAGTGGCTCCTCGAACACTCTTCTGAGTTTAAACACTTCCGCCGGCCACCAAACTCTCCAAACATGACCATTTTGAGCATATCTGGGGTGACTTGCAACTTGCTGTTCAGAAGAAATCGCCAACCCCTCGTTATCTATGGATTTATAGACAGCCCTGCACTATTCATGGTGTCAGTTCCCTCCAGTACTACTTCAGACATTAGTCGAGTCCATACTATGTCTTGTTGCAGCACTTTTGGGTGCTCGCGGGTGCCCTACACGATATTAGGCAGGTGTACCAGTTTTTTTGGTTATTCAGTGTAGTTTTCCTCCACTACAATGACTGACTAACATCAGAATAAATATTTGTTTTCACTTATTCTTAATGAGATACTTTTCACCTTTCAGTAATCCACTATTGTATCCCACGGAATGTCCCAGAAGATGGGTGTCTCGTCTGTATTACCGATCAGCTGTCGAAGAAACAGTGACGCCGTCTCCTTTACATTGCGAGTCTCGATAAAATCATCTAGCAGTCACTGTGTTAGCGTAGTGCTACGTATAAAAGTGCTACATCAAACGCCACTCCCCCGGAATTCTGTGTGTGGCATGTTTACGGTCTTCACAATTTGACTGGATTATTTGACGTGAGACAGGTGTTCTTTCATTTTATCTTGGACAAAGGAAATAAAGCTAGGTACAAAGTGAGGATAAAATGGCTCTGAGCACTATGGGACTTAACTTCTGAGGTCATCAGTCCCCTAGAACTTAGAACTACTTAAACCTAACTAACCTAAGGACATCACACACATCCATGCCCGAGGCAGGATTCGAACCTGCGGCCGTAGCGGCCACGAGGTTCCAGACCGAAGCGCCTAGAACCGCACGGCCACACCGGCCGGCTAAAGTGAGGATATTTCCCATGATTTGTCGCTCTTGGTGATTTCCTTGCAACGGCAGTTAGCAGCTTATTCTCTAATGCGATCCAGGGTGTATATTAGATTCGTTTGGACCTTAATTTTTTTCCATTTTTTTCTTTTAGATGTATTCTTCCCGTAACGAACAGCAGTGAGTTTGAAATTTACACCACAACTGAACCCAATTCCGAAGTTTTTTCTTTCGGCGAAACCACTCATTGGTGACCACTAAATGTTACTCTTTAGTTAGAGAAACTGTGCCAGTCCTGTCGTGTAAACTAACAGAAATTTGAGCACAGTAATAGTCACAACTTAAACGAAACGTCAACAAACCAAGGGCGTTATACTGTTACCTCACATAAAAGGATTAATTTCCAAACAGTAGCGATAGTGCTGACCATTTCGAAATAAGGAATGAGCACTACATCTGAAGGTCCTACGATGTGATATGTCTGTATTTTTAAGGTCGTGTAAGCAAACCATGCTATAGTTTTTCACGCTAAATTTTCGAGAAAAGTGCGTGTTGTATTCGGGTCAATGAGTATGTCACATGCTTTTGGATGTCCGCCGGAATGTGATGCCTAGTCAGGCACATTATAAGGGCCACCAGGGAGTTCCTGCCGCGTTGCCTGATGCTCCGCGACGGTCAGGCGCTTTCAGCCAGAACACCTGCGTCTGCACAAAGTCTCGCCGTGCAGTGAGGAATGCGGCCTGCCGATGCACGCCGCCCGCGTTGCGCACGCCACACCGCGGCAGACGCTTTTAGCACGGGATGCGCCGCTTCTGACGTAAACACTGCAGCTCTGCGCAATCCGCCCCATTTCATTCCCGTCAGCTGATCTCTGTCAGTGGATCTCTGTCTCTGCGACAAATGCTTTACATCCCGTGTTGTAGCCAGAGGTCTGCACTGTACAGACATCCTTGTGTGGGTGTCTGTGGATATGTACAATAATAATTACTTTCTCAATTTGTGTGGATTTACTGTCCGTAGCTGCTTTACAGTTTCTAATGGTATTTTCGTTCTGTCATTGAAACGACAAGAAAATGGGTGCTTTTTTATGAGTTCCCATAGAAAAATTAATATTTGAAGACATAATAAGAAAGGAAATCTAGAACATCATCTACTGGTACTGGTATATGGATGACATAATATGCATGGAAGATGAACCTAAAGTGGAATACAGAAACTACACAGATACATAAATATCGTGCACAAAATCATGAAGTTCACAATAGAAGGAGAACAAGAAAAATGGTTCAAATGGCTCTGAGCGCTATGGGACTTAACATCTGAGGTCATCAGTCCCCTAGAACTTAGAACTACTTAAACCTAACTAACCTAAGGACGTCACACACATCCATGCCCGAGGCAGATTTTAACCTGCAACCGTAGCGGTCGCGTGGCTCCAGACTGAAGCGCCTAGAACCGCTCGGCCACACCGGCCGGCAGAACAAGAAAACTCGCTCAACTTTCTAGACATAACAATAAGAAAAGACCATGATAAGTACACATCTGACATATACAGAAAACCGACAATAAGTGACACTATCGTAATCGCGACCTCAAACCACCCGCAGAATCAGAAAGAAGCTGCAATCAGATACATGTTAAACGGACTGAACAGGATCTCCCTCAACACTTTTGATTACCGGAAAGAGGTAGCCATTATAAAACAAATAACATTAAAAATAGACACAAAGAAACAATGGTAGACAAAGTGAACTGAATCATAAAGACACAAATAATAAAAGAATCTAACCAAAGCACACCAACACAAACAACCTGCACTAATACCATAACATGGCTTACAATAACCTACCACAACAATTTCGCTCATAAAATAGGTAAGATATTAAAAAAAATAAGGAGTAAACATTGCTTAAAAACAAACAACTCGATACAAAAGCACATCTCAAAACTGAAATCAAAACCAGATAGATATCAACAATCTGGTATCTATCAGCTCAGTTGCAGAGATGGTGAAAAAATATTCACTGGAATGGTTAGCAGAGCATCCGACGTGAGATATAAAGAACACGTCAGAGCATTTAAATACGGTACAAACCATTTAACATTTGCAGATCATCTAAAACAATAACGTCATAGATCGAGCAATATTGAAAAAGATATGCACATCATAAGAATCATTCCTTTCCAAGATTTCTACGTACACAAAGCATTAACACAAAACAAACAGTTACTCAATGACCAAATAAGTATTGGAAACCAGACACTATATAAAGTAATTGAAGAAATTACACGAAAAAGAAAAGATCCTTTTCCAACCTTCACCCTTTCCCACCCAACCCCTCCCCCCTTCCAATTTCATTTGACTGCTTGCTCCTCACCTTCTCCACCAACTCACACTCCATCACACTACTATATACTTACGTCCACTCATCATAGCTTCTCCCTCCCACCCCCACCCCCCAACCCCCACAAAAAACTCACTACTCCTCCACTACTCTTAAACAGTTTATAAATACACAGCAACATAATCAACAGAATTACACACATACAATTAAATAAAATATATAAAAAGAAAAAGAGAGTATAGGTCAAAGACGAACTAGTGGTAACGTTGACAACACTAAAAAACACAAACCAGACGTTTGTGCGATTACATATATTCCATGTAGCTTTTTATTCTGATGAAAATTGCCCTAGTGCAGTCGAAACCGTGGTTAACTGACAAAATTTTGCGCAACCGAAGTGACTGTATATAAGTCCTGTAATTGAACACAAACCACAATATGAACTTAGAAGCATAAAAATAGATAGAAAACAGTGGTGGACGAAAATGTGTGCTATGTAAAACCTGAGCAATGCACAATTCTGCATACCAACTAAAAGTAAGACAGCAAGTAGCAGTGTCTAACGAAGAAAAGTTCCTGAGATGTGCTAGCAGACGGCATTTCCCGAGGTAGGCGAGAAAACAAGCAAAAATCATCTTCAGGAAAAATAATTACTATTAATTATAAGGTAAAGGACGGTACCAGTATTACTATCTCTACATTACAAGCGATTGGAAATAATAATTATTGTTGCTTAAGACATTAGTTTTAGCTATTCGGTACGAAATGCCGCTATCTGGGCTTGAATACGCAGCATCCTCGAGACGGTAGCTGCAGTGTTGACATCTGAAAGACTAAAGATAACATAGCGATCTGCCTGAATGCCGCACAATTTCATGTACATTTTGCTTCCATCGTACCAGCGGCTGCCTTACGTCTCAGTCATTCCTATCTCTGTTACGTTGAGAGCGGTCACTTCGTAATTAGCAATGGCTACTGCAGAGTTATGGTGTTGCTGCAATGAGGAGTTGATCCATGTCTTAAAACCGGTTATTCTCTTTTCATCGGAATGTACTTCTACGAATAATGCGTCGATAGCCCTACGAGTCTAGCGACTTGCGCTTCCCACTTCCTGGCATCGCCGGTTTCCTAACATCATAGGTGGTATTAATAATAATTTATAAACTACAAGAAGGAATGAAAATTAATAAACAATGATGTCCTTTGTGCATCTACTCCACGTTCACTACACTTCCCTTGGTACCTGGGTGGGAAGGAACGGGACATGGTGGCCTGTCCACTTCGCCCCTCCCCCCCCCCCCCAGACGTCCCCTTGGGCGCCAGGAAAGTTCCTTTGGAAAAAAAACATATAAAAAAGGTGGTAGCATCTTTGATTAGTAATCGGTCACAGTTTCGAACCCCCACCACTGCTTAAACATCAACATTGGCGGCCGAAGACTTCTGTCATATGAAGTCGCAGTCATTCTGTCAACGGCTTTGTCGAAGAAGGCGGAAGAGCGGACAGAGCCTTAGGGCGCTCTCTGTCCCACGAGGTGGGAAGCTACCGCCAAAGGCGAATGAGGATGCAGAAAGCAACGGAAACAACTACATTAAAGACACATAATGTGTATCGACAGGACATGTGAACTGCATTAAAAATTAAAAAGCGTCATGGTGATCTCTCCATTGGCAAAAGATTCCGGAGTAGTCCTCCATTCGGATCTCTGGGAGGGGACTACCACGTGGGAGGTGACCATGAGAAAAAGACTGAATGACCAACGAAAGGATAATGTTCTACGAGTCGGGGCGTGGAATGTCAGATGCTTGAACGTGGTAGGGAAGCTAGGAAATCTGGAAAGGGAAATGCTAAGGCTCAATCTAGTTTTAGTGGTGGTCAGTGAAGTGAAATGGAAAGAAGACAAGGATTTCTAGTTAGATGATAATAGGGTAACATGAACAGCAGGAGAAAATGTTATAATGAGACTCATTATGGACAGGAGTGCGTTATTGTGAACAGGTGCTATTAATAATTGATAGGGTTATTCTCTTCAGAATCGACAGCAAACCAACACCGACAACGATAGTTCAGGTACACTTTCCGACGTCACTAGCTGAAGATGGGCAAACAGAGAAAGTATATGAGGACATTGAAAGGGTAATTCAGTACGTAAAGTGAGATGAAAATCTAATATTCATGGAAGACTGCAATGAGATTGTAGGGGAGCAGGAGGAAGGATTATGGGAGAATATGGGCATGGTAGTAGGAATGAGAGAGGAGAAAGACTAATTGAGTTATGCACTTAATTTCAGCTAGTAGTACTTGCGAATACTCTGTTCAAGAATCATAAGAAGAGGAGGTTTACATGGAAAAGGACGGGAGATACGGGAAGATTTCAGTTACATTACATCAATGTCAGACAGATATTCCGAAATCAGATAGTGGATTGTAAGGCGTACCCAGAAGCAGATATGGACTCAGATCACTATCTAGTAGTGTTGAAGAGTTGGCTGAGGTTTAAGAGACTAGTCAGGAAGCATTAATAACCACAGACCCGGGATACGGAAGTACTAAGGAATGAAAAGATATGCTTGGAGTTTTTTAAGGCTATAGATAGTGCGGCAAGGAATTTCTCAGTGGGCAATTCAAATTCAGATGGGTCTAAGCACTATAGGACTTAACATCTGAGGTCATCAGTCCCCTAGAACTTAGAACTACTTAAACCTAACTAACCTAACGACATCACACACATCCATGCCCGAGACAGGATTCGAACCTGCGACCGTAGCAGCAGCGCGGTTCCGGACTGAAGCACCTAGAAGCACTCGGCCACAGCGGCCTGCTGGGCAATTCAGTTGAAGAAGACTGGACATCCGTAAAAAGAGCAGTCACACAAGTTGGAAACAAAAACGTGAGTACAAAGAAGGTAACTACGAAGAAACAAGAAGGATTACTTCAGTCGTTGGAATTATCGCACAATCATTTTAACAGCTCATGCATCCAAGCTACTGACAAGAATTATAACCAAAAGAATGGAAAAGAAAATTTATGATCTGTTACATGACTATCAGTTTGGCTTTCGGAAAGGTAAAGACACCAGAGGGGCAGATCTGACATTGCCGTTGATAATGGAAGCCAGACTGAAGAAAAATCAAGAAACGTGCATACCTTTTATCTACCTGGAAAAAGCGTTCGACTATGTCAAATGGTGCAAGATGTCCGAAATTCCGAGGAAAATAGGTGTAATTTATAGGGAGAGCGGGTGATATGCAAGAGTCAAGACGGAATAATGAGAGTGGAACACCAAAAATGGTGTAGTACAGGGATTTAACCTTTTGCCCCAACTGTTCAATGTATACATTGAAGAAGCAAGATAGAAAAAAGGAAGGTTCAATAGGAGAATTATAATTGAAGAAAATCGATAATAAGTTTCGCTGATGACATTGCTATCCTGAGTGAAAGTGAAGAAGAATTACAGGATCTGCTAAATGGCATCAACATTCTAATGGGTACAGAATATGAACTGAGATTAATTTCAAAAACACGAAAGTAATGAGAAGCAGTAGAAATGAGAACAGCGAGAAACTTAACATCAGGATTGATGGTCACGAAGTAGATGAAGTTAAGGAATTCTTTTTACCTAGGCAGCAAAATAACCAATGACGGACGGCGCAAGGAGAACATCAAAAGCAAACTAGTATTGGCGCAAAGGAAATTCCTGGCCGAGAGAAGTCTACTAGTATCAAACACAGGCCTTAATTTGAAGAAGAAATTTCTGAGAATATATCATTTTTTCTTATAACTGTTTGGATAGTGGTATCATCCCACCAACTTGTCTGTCTTACTTTTTCCTTTCCAGATGTTCTGCCACATACTTTTTGTGCTGCTTCAACTAAAGTGTCTTTGAATAAACTCCAGTCTTTTTCTACATCGCAGAAAACTTCTTTTGGAAATTTTTGTGCGATTAATTCTCTGTACTTCTCAGCACTTCAGTTTCCAATCTCGTATCCTCATCACTTTCTTTTGTTTTCTATTTTTCACACACTGATTCATTTTCCATTGTCGCACCAGTAATCTATGGTCTCCATCTGCACTCACACTTGGAATTACCTTCACATTTATTACTTTCTCTCCACGTTCCCTGTCTACTAGAATATACTCAATTACACTCTTGGTTCTTCCATCCCAACTGTATCTGGCGATAACATGACTTCGCTCTTCATAAAACAGGTGTTTGCTATTTTCATTCCATTCCTCTGGCACAAATCCAGGAGCCTTTCCCCTTCTTCATTTCTGCCTCCATATCCAAAACATCCCAATACTTGCTCAAATACCTTTCTGTCTTTGTCTACCTGTGAATTAAAATCTCCCATCACTATGTTAGCACTCTCTATATGGTTTTTGAACTCATTTTCAAAGTCCATCTTCTCTTCTTCGCTACATCCCACTTGAGGTGCATAAATCTGGGTTACTTTTAGTGTTTCTTTTTGGAATCTCAGGCTTAAGATTATGATCCTGTCTGATATATATCTCACACTTTCAATACAGCTTTGTACATTCTTATTCACCGTCACTGCCACACCATTTCTTCCAAACCTGTTATTCCCACTCCAGTGCAGTTTTCCTCCTCCTCTCAAATTCTTCTCACCTTTTCCCTTCGACTTTGTTTCGCTTAATCCCAATATATCTAACTTTCTCTCTGTTAGTACATCTGTCATTTCTTCCATTTTTCCATTGAGGGTTAATATCTTAAGGGTGCCAATATTTAGGTTATTTTTTAGTCCAGTTGGTTTCATATTCTTGTACTGATGAATATCAGCAAATGGTGCAAATGGCTCTGAGCACTATGGGACTTAACATCTATGGTCATCAGTCCCCTAGAACTTAGAACTACTTAAACCTAACTAACCTAAGGACAGCACACAACACCCAGCCATCACGAGGTAGAGAAAATCCCTGACCCCGCCGGGAATCGAACATGGGAACCCGGGCGTGGGAAGCGAGAACGCTACCGCACGACCACGAGATGCGGGCGAATATCATCAGGTCTCCCATGATTTGCACCAATACTTGAAGAAGCAGTTGGGTCAAATCCTGAGTGGTTCCTTCCGAGGCTCGCCTGTGTTTCGAATGCAGTATATGAATACTTTCCTACTGGCTTACTAGGCCTAACGCAAGAAAGGATTTTCTGTTGAGGTTGTCTCCCTTAGCGTTTGGAGTTTCTCCTCCACCACAAGGCAACGGTTCCCTTGTCATTTAATCCCCAGAAAGGAGGGTCGCCTCATCTGCCAGCTACGCCGTTCCGAAGTCTTCCTTCTCAGCCGTCGCTGCCATTAAGGTCTTTACTCGTAATCCTGGGCATGGGTTCCGTGTTATAACCCACGGGATTGGGTCCCCGCCTGAACTCAACCATCCCAGCTACTGAAGTGTAGGATGCCCACTCCCGCGGCGTGGAGGCGCCAGACAGGAATTACCCCTGTGGAGGAATGGGGAAGGGGACCGTACCTCCCTGGAGCCGGGTTAATGATTGTGTATGGTGCCACAATCAAAGGAGCGTATCTCAACTATTTGGGTAAAAATAATATCATTTCGCACTTTCACTTTTCTCTTTGGTTTTTCTGGATATTTAAAAATACACGTCTTCTCCGTATCTCACCGTTATTATCCTCAAAATTGGGAGCACATTCTCTCACCTGCATTGTTGATACGTCAAAAACACCATGATTCTATTCATGATTCTATACGTTTAATAACAAGTGTAAAGCCGGAAAAAATTGAAGGTGATTCCATTTGAAACTATAATTTACTTGGCCCATTCCAGCCGATGTGAAGTGATTTCTTAAAGCGTCACATAATACGAAGCCTTGCGAAACATTAACAATTTATTATCTAGTTTGAAATTCTCTTAAGGATTCTGCATTGCTACAAAAATTACGCAATATTACGAGACATAGGACTTCAGCTGCCTTACAGACATTGGAATAAATTAACGATGAGCGTTGGAAATCTGTGCCACAATGGAACTCAGATGCTCTGCCTCTTTTGAACGACTGTCTTCGCCTCAGCCATCCGGACACGCTTTGCGGGCGACCCAAATTCACAACTTGTCACGCGCAATGAGGGTCCCTTTCCATGAAACCCACTGCTCGTAGCATTTGCTAAGTCCTGCAGGGATTGGAAGACAAGCTGCATCCTCACTGAAAGTCGATATACCCGTCCTCACTCATATACTGAAAAGCGTTGAGGCCGACAGAACATAGTCCACATTTAAGTACACGAATTACAGATGGGACGTAACAAAAGCCTCCTTCTATTATCGCACAGGATAATATCTGAAGTATTGTAAACGGCAGGGCAGTGGTGTAGGTATCCATAGCGCAACAGCGTCTGGTCGATTTCCGGACGAAGAAAAGCATTTAAGCATTGTAGCCTAACACTCGAAACCGTTTATTTGGATTTAATATTCGCGGAATTTATGCTGGATTCGTCTGCTGTTTTGATGTTTACAAGCCGCTGCTGCGAGGAGATTTGTTGATAGAGTAGACCAGCCAACCGTGTTAACATGCGGGTAATTTCCGTTTCAGTTTTGCATGTGGCACAGCGCGCCTTACGGCATGTGCGACGGAGTACGGTGCTTCATGGAACGGCTCACTCATTTTTCAGACTCCTTCTACCGCCGACAATAGTGGCAACAACTTGGGCAACTAATCTGGAATGTCTCTGTTGAAAAACATGAGATTAATATGATATATTAGTAGTGATCATGTTTACTCTGAGGAGGAATATTTCTTGACATTAGTTTTTCACAGTATAAAACGGAGGAATGAATATAGAGTTTAACATCACGTCCTTATTTAGTGCGGATGCTAACGTTAAGCAGTAGCATTAAGAGAAATTAATGTAACCATGTCTTTCGTCCTCCACAAAGTGCTAAAGTTAAACCTTAATGGCAGTACAGGTTCAGTAAACTTTTCATATCAGTGGGCATAGTCGATAGTTAAAGTATCGCAGCTTTGTGTTGCCTGTATGTGACAAGTTAAAAATGGTTCCTGTTCCGTTCCTTCTCTAATTCTTGTAAACCCGCGTAGCCAGTTTTGTAAAGGCCTCGTCTCTATTGCTGTGGAGGCCGAGGTGCCACTGTTGTTACCGTGGGCCGAGGTTGTGAGTTCGTGAAACGGCTTCTGGTGCAGTACACCGCTAAGACAATTTCTCCCTGGCACTTTTACACAGCTATGCCCCAGGGTCATGTAATAGGATAGGAGAACGTAAGTTCTGCAACACCCCAACAAATTGGTAACAAAAGTCACACGAATGAGTTAAAAAGATTTGTGACTTCTCGAAAAATGAAATCTGCATGTAATACGACACAAAAAGGCCCTCAAATAATCGTAGATAAACTTCACAGTACATAGCAAATGCGGTGTACATCTGTCTGTTCATTTATAAGAGTTCACTAAACGACGTTGTTCCCTGTCTATGTCAGCCATAGACGATGATCTATAACCAAGTGGGCGAGAGCTGCTCTTCTATCTTCCGATTAGGCTTCTCTCCGTTGTCGTCCGGTCATTGGCGGATTGTATTCGGCCGGCAATTGGCCGAGCCGAAGTCGATATCTTCATTCTCAGGGCCGCCCTTGCCGCTGATGAAACTCGTGCAAGAGGCTAGTTTCTATGGCACTGGCACCAGCTCGCATGTTTGCTTTGATGCTTTTGGCCTGGTTGTGTCTTCTTCGGACGACACAGCAAGGACGGTTCTAGGAACTTTCAGTGCGGAAGCACCATGTCTTCCGAACCCCTGCGGGATTTCGCGAATACTGCGAGCAGTGGGTCTAACGGAAGGGTGTGCTAGTTGCGCGTGAGAGTTTGAGAATTTGGATCGCCCAGGAAGCGTATCCAGATGGCTCAGGTGAAGGCAACCGTTCTAGAGAAGCAGAGAATCCGGGTTCGAGTCCCGTCCCCGGCATAAATTTTTAGCGTACACCATTATTCCTATGTCCATAATGCGACTGAAGTCCTATGTCTGGTTTAGTAACTATGCATAATCCACAAGAGGATTTCTACTACTAATTCAGTAATGTCTTAGTGTGTGGTTACGAAGGGAACAAAAGAAGGAAAGAGCAGAACGCTTAGTGTGTTTTTCAGCACTGTTTATTTAAGTGAAATAAATCTAACACTAAATACAGGCACATCATATCATAGTGTCAGTGTCTGAGCTGTGCTGCGGCTCGCATTGGTGCAGCTTGTAGGTTTCCGCCCTCTGTTGGAGGCCAGACCGTATCGTTTAGTTGGCATGGTTGCGGTTGTTTCCCTTCTTATCGTGTTGACAGGCGCCACTCCGTTTAGCAAGCGTCGCCTGTCCGCTAGTGGCAGCAGCGGCGGTTATCGTTATGTAGTAACTGCTGCCCTATCTTTGGGCTGGCGTTGTTGTTTTTCCGGGTCGCGTGATTGTGGAGTCGGTTGGGGACTGAAGAGGAGCCAGGTCCTGGCAGTGGGAGAACACGCCGGGACCGCTGCCGGCGCACATTGACTGCTGGATCGAAGGGCTGTGGTCACGAGGGTGCACGACCTCGTCGTAAACCGGATCCTGCAAGTCTTAAGATGAGTGCTCTTGAATTCAAGTAGAGAAACCTCCACTGTTGTGATATCTCGCGATTTTCCAGTGACTTGGGTCGTGTTGCTGTGCATAGTGTCGTCGAGGCGAAGAGCAGCGAGTGGAATGCTTGGGAAAGGAGGATCTGATTAGCTTCCTTGACTTCTTATTACTATTTACAATTTGTAAGTTCAACCAGCGATATTTTTCCTGCCTGGTGGCTGCTAACGCCCCAGTTACCTGCCCTGGGGGTTGGCGTATGTAACGGCAGTGTATCTTTCCTCGCCTTGCCGCTGCTGTCCGGTAAGGCGTGTAGTTTTGACAGACTTCTTGACTTTAGGCCAGTTGGTGATTAGCTTCAGCAAGTTATCATTATTCATTCGTTGGACTGCCATTAGTCTGAGTTACCATCTTGTGAAGTGAATGCAACTCTTGGCTGCCTATCTCATTCATCGTGAAAGTGTTTGTTCTCAGAGGTCGATTCCTGGAGCACCGTCTGTGACTGGTCCTTGTGTTTTATTATTGTATTATTTATTATAGTACCTTGTAATGCCTACATTAAAGGTTACGTATGCCTAGTTAATAGTTCTAGTCGCCTTCTGGATTAAATCTATCAGTGTAAAGGTTGTCTTACAAGATTTACCATCGTTTTATTTCACCCGTTTGGTGATCAGTTGCTCGAGTTTTTTTAAAATTAATCTTTGTTATTGTATTTGCTGTTTTACGGCGGGTTTCTAAATATTTTATATAATTGCCGTCCTGGCGTGTAAGGCCTTCAGCCGTGATCACAGTGGCCTGTTTATTAAAACATTATCTGTAGTATCTGTGTTTTATGGTGATTTGCTAAATGGTAACGCACTGAAAACACTATTATTTTACACAGTTGTTCATTCCTTAATTAATAACGTGTGTTTTTTTATTTGTTGTTGAGTCTGGAATTACTGGTTTAAAATAAATGTCTATAGCTATAAGAGGCAACCAATAGTAACTGATTAGGGCCCCTCCACAATCGTAACCGAATCCTGCCTTCCCCTGACTACCAGGTCTCAGTGTCCATAAACTAAAGCTTAATTTTTAGAAAATAAATAGTATTAAAATAAAATATCAAATTACATCATTAATAAATTAGCAAACTACGTAAAAAGGTTAAGACGATTAAAACTATACAAAAGTTTTAACACATCAGATCTCTCAAAATGGAGGCCAGGTCCACACTAAATCCATGAGTTACCCCATCGTTAGTGAACTAGGTGTACACAAATTGGACGTACACCACGTGCGCCTTACACTCGTCAGATACGTACTTTTTTCTGTTCCATACACCTATCACCCAAGATCCAACTGGGATACAAAGAACAGCCCTATAAAAATGATATGCTCTGTCTGCCCGTTAGATATATAATTAAGTCTTAAGGGGAGCAGTTATGCGATAAGTTGTGACAGCAATGTTAATTTATAATCGAACAAGAGGTTCAGAAACCTTACAATTTGTTTCAAACTCAGAATTGTGCCCCACAGTTGTAAAATGTATGGACTGAAAATATATCAAGAACTGTTGGAATTTACCAACACCAGTATTTCTGTGTTTAATGGTTCAAATGGCTCTGAGCACTATGGGACTTAACATCTATGGTCATCAGTCCCCTAGAACTTAGAACTACTTAAACCTAACTAACCGAAGGACATCAAACAACACCCAGTCACCACGAGGCAGAGAAAATCCCTGACCCCGCCGGAAATCGAACCCGGGAACCCGGGCGCGGGAAGCGAGAACGCCACCGCACGACCACGAGCTGCGGACATCTATGTTTGAACTACAAACCCCTTAATCTGCACATACACCAGGCACATTACTGTTGCCGTGTTGCGGGAGAAATAAACTGCAGTGAAATAATCCATACGTATGAAGACTGCACTATCCTTCAAAAAATTAATTCTGTTGAAGGCACAGCAAAGGTGGTAACTCAGAGGAGACAGACTTATTGGACACATTCATTTGATCACACAAGTCAGACAGGGCTAGGCAACACGATAACCGAAATAATTATGCTAGAGTGGCGACCATAAACATATAGAGGGTGAGTCACCTAACATTACCGCTGGAAACACCTTTCAAACCACAACAAACACTGAATAATCAATTCCACAGACCGAAAGTGAGAAGAGGGGCTGGTGTAATTGGTTAATACAAACCATTGAGAAATGCGGAAGTCTGCTTTTCAACACAAAAAAAAATGGCTCTGAGCACTATGGGACTCAACTGCTGAGGTCATTAGTCCCCTAGAACTTAGAACTAGTTAAACCTAACTAACCTAAGGACATCACAAACATCCATGCCCGAGGCAGGATTAGATCCTGCGACCGTAGCGTCTTGCGGATCCAGACTGCAGCGCCTTTAACCGCACGGCCACTTCGCCCGGCTTTTCAACACATACTTATGTTTTTTTTGAAAAGGAAACCTGTTATTTTTAGCACAACTGAAAATAGAAACAAATACTTAATCAATGCCGTTTGTTACATTTTAAAATGTTCAATTACATCCAGAGTAATTTGTAACGTGAAGTTGACGCTTGACACTTCAGACGTTCAGTCGCGTGTTGTAACAGACAAGATCTGTAGGGTTACGTTTATGAAGACTACGATGTTTACGAGTTTGGCTGTCTCCGTGTCTGCACGTAGCGCTTGCTGAGTTAGTCCTTGTACTGAGAGTAACTTAGTACACTGTGTACCGGACGTCTGTGATAGTGTACTGTACACAAGTAAGAACGGAAGTACGCACAGTAGGAACGTGAGAAAGTCGCAAGTACAACAGTGTGTACAGTGTTACAAGAACTGTGAAAATGGTTTAGTCTGACTCTGGAAAGGCAGAGATAATACTCATCTACGGCGAGTGTAGACAAAATGCAACTGCAGCCTGCAGGTTGTATGCAGAAAGTTATCCGGACAGAGATAATCCAACATGCCGCACATTTGACAACATCTACAAACAATTGTCTGCAACAGGTATGGTAGTAACACGCAAATGGGGCGGTAACAAACCCATCACAAGAGAAGCAGTTGCAGTTGGTGTGTTACCTGCTGTCACCGTGAACCCTCATATGAGTTCACGTGACTTCGCTAGAGGCAGTGCAATGATTCAAAGTAGTGTAATGCGCATAATTCATCGTCACAAATTTCACCCGTATCATGTGTCGCTGCATCAGCAATTACATGCAGATGAGATTTCTGTCAATGGACATTAAAAGAGAATGCGTTGCAGTTCTACCTGTTTACCGATGAAGCAGGTTTCACAAACCACGGTGCAGTGAATTTACGAAACATGCATTACTGGTCCGTGGACAATCCTCGCTGGCTTCGACAGGTAGACCGACAGCGACCGTGGAATGTAAATGGTGTGGAGTAATTGGCGACCATCTCATTGGTCCTCACTTCATTGAAGGCATCCAAACAGCTGCAAAATACATCGAGTTTTTACAAAATGATCTGCCAACATTGCTAGAAAATGTCCCGCTGGAAACGCGTAGAGGTATGTGGTATTAACATGATGGTGCTCCTGCACATTCTGCAATGAACACTCACTAGGTTGACACTTGACAGAATGTTCGACGGGCGTTTCACAAGACGTGCCGGACGCATAAACTGGCCAGCCCGTTCTCCTGATCTTACACCTTTAGACTTCTTTCTGTGACGTACGTTAAAGGAGAACGTATACCGTGATGTGCCTACAGCCCCAGAGGATATGAAACATCGTATTGAGGCAGCCTGTAGCAACATTACACCAGAAATACTGCGTCGTGAAAGACATTCATTATGTGGTAGATTGCAAGTGTGTGCAGCAAATGATGGGCACCACTTTGAATATTTATTGGTTTGAAATGCCAGGACACATTCTTTTACATTCTGTAACTGAAAAAAAAACAAATTTGTAAGTATAACTAAATTCTCTTATTAATGGACATTTTCTTCTAACAAATCAGTGCCATGCAGCATTCTTCAGAGAAAAAGACTTATAAAAATTTAGCATTTGTACTTAATGTGCTTTTCAAGTCCCTTCTGTACCTACGTTACATCGCTGTTCTTTTTGTATCCCTAATCAATTCGGTTCTCTCCGATACACACGACTGAACTGCTGAGGAGTTACTCAAGCGTCAACTTTACATTACAAATTACTCTAGACGTAATTAACGTTTTACAATGTAACAAACGGCATTGTTCAGTATATTTTTCTATTTTGAGTTGTGCTAAAAATAATAACGGGTTTACATTTAAAAAAAAACATAGGTATGTGTTGAAAGTCATACTTCTGTGCATTTCTCAATGATTTGTATTAACCAATTACACCAGCCCCTCTTCTCACTTTCGGTCTGCGGAATTGGTTATTCAGTGTTTGTTGTGGTTTGGGAAGTGTTTCCAGTAGTAATGTTAGGTGACTCACCCTGTAGTTAAGCTTCAGTGATTGCCCCACTGACGAAGCTATCTGGGAAAATTGTACTCCGAGTGGTAGGGTGTCTTAAGTTCACAAAAATACCAATGGGGTGCTGCTTACATGGGAAAGCTTTGTCGATAACCGCCTACTCACGCTCATGTTATCGACTTCAGAATGAAACGTTTTGAACCCAGACTGAAAGCTATCTGGTCTCGAAAACCGCGAAAAGATCCATCCACTTCAAGACCTTTCCTATGCAGAATGTGAGGAACATACTACAATAACAATGCCCAGTCCTTCCCTGTTTTCAGAAAATACACCAGTATTTCATAGCTCCTAGAACGGTAGAAAAGAGCGTAATGAGTTTTGTCGTGATAATATGTTACAAAGCACATATAACGTTGAGTCCATCTCTCACCTAGAGAAGGAGCAGTAATCAATTCTTCGTGGTTGGAGAAAGTCACAAATACCTCAGAGACGACTGTGTTGAAAGGCTTGATATTAGCTGGAGAAATATTCCATATTGCGTTACGTCTCTGATTAGTCTAGAGAATAAAATTCATTACGCAGTAGCTGAGCGAACACCTAAAAGGGAAATTATAATGTTTCACGTATTTTTTGCTATTAATTGTACTCAGTCTGAATCGGAAATGTACCCACAGATCCTCAGCTTCTGGAGAACTTCCTGCTTACAGTTCTTCATGGAAGAACTAAATAAAGTGTATGATGTGTGCACGCACTCACATCATAACTAGTTGGAGGAAGGATTACAGTGACAATACATGATGGTTCGCAAGCAATACTGGATTGTCCCCAATGTTCATTAACGCAATACGTGAGAAACTTCGTCCTTTTAGAAGCTCTTGATTACGATGTTAGATTTTAAATTGGATAATATTTGTTTCAGAAAAGGTAGATCTGTTGGGTAACATAGGTTTGTAGACAACGAATGATTCGATGGACAAGAAGGGTGTATTTTTCACGTTAAGTGCTTTTGGGAAACCACGGAAGCTGCTTCCGTTATCTCGGGGCGGTGTCGCTGCTTCGTAAAAAGTACATCTCGGGTTCGATTTCCACATGAGGTGTAGATTTTTTTTAGTGTATTGCTGTGGGTATGAAAAGCAGATGAAGAATTTGAAATAAAAATAATGAAATGAATTTTAGTAAGTAGAATATATAACGTATTATCAACATAGAGAGCATTTATGAAGAATGTGATGGGCAAGAAAAGAAAAGGTGCAGGAAGTCTGGATAATGGTCCTGGTATTTCAGCCTAGTACATCCCCATTCCGAGTCCAATACCTTACGTACTGCGCTACTTTGCTTGGTCCTTCTTTTAGAGAAATTAAGTTGAAAAAAATGTATCCCACAATTACCGTCAAGGAAAATTGCTTTTGCCCTGAGAAGACCGCGTACATCCTGTTAAACATCACGACTGAACGATCATTTGCTTCTTTACGTCCTAATTAGTTACTGTAAGAGACAACAGAGCACCACTTGGGTTTACATTGCCCCACTACGTGTATTAAGTACGTATACCACTCAGATGTACGCTGCCCCATTTCGTTTATTAAGTACGTATAAATACAGTGATACGAATCGTAAAGACAGCAGCGCTATTAATTTTCGCAAGTCTGTAATAGGGCCGTGGCGGACGTCGGCGGTGTTTGCCGTTAACGAGACAGCCACGCCGCGACGGCGCCATCGAGGGCCGGCGCCGCGCGAGTCACGCCGCCCCGACAGCCAAATTGCAGCGCGTTACGTCAGATCGCATCGGCCCGACAGCCGCTGGTCAGCTCCGTGTTACGTGGCAAGAATGGCGATCCGTGGTACGCCCACAGGCCACCAGTTCAGAAACTCACTCTGTATTAGCAACATCTGCGTAACAAAATTAACGCCCTTCATTGACCGAATTTCTTTAACGCTGTCTGCGCCAGTGACACCAGACTCTGAGCTAAACGGTTCAAGTCCTGGTGGTAGAAGAAATTTTCATCGTCGTATTTAAGACTTTGCTAAGTGCTGCTGCAGTGTAAAGCTCTGTTAATGCTTGTAATTTCCCCTCTCCATCCTAATTAAAGCTATTGCCCAGAATAAACAAAGTCTTTTATGAAAAATTTGAGAGGTGCAGAGATTGCAATAAACTTTCTAGTTTACTTAGCTTTCGTGTAGAGCTTGCTCCAGTTCTTCTTGTCTGGGGGTCTGATTCTTGAAGCTGAAATTCTCACATTTTAGGTCCTCGTGGCTGAACTGATAGAAATAAATTTGAAGATTGTTGCTGCGAAATTTATGTTGTTACTGGTACGCCCGCTAAACCCGCTGGGCAGAACAGGTGATTAGGATTGTGGAAAGGCCCAAATAAGCTGTCGGTTAGGTTCACTCAAAATTGTAATTTATTGTAATTTAATAACGTCTTTAAACCAAAATGGCACATAGCCGAACCTTTAGAACTACGAATTTCAAAAAGGCAATTATTTCACGGCTGAAGGCCCCAAACAAGAAATCTTAAGGCAACAAGATAAATCTCAAGTGGTAAAAACATGCAGTTAAAATTGCAAATAAAATAATTAACATATGTATACACAGCGAGGCTGAGAGCTTTAACGCAAGGGTGAATAGACAAACATAAACAAGATGCAATACAAACGGCTGAAAGCCCACAATAAAATTTTCAAGATTTTAAAATAAATTACTATAACATTTCAAAGGCAGAAGGCTGCAGTGCGTTTTTTAGAATAAGGATTTAAGTGGCTGAAGGCCCACAATTGATTTTGCAAAATTCAGAAATACATTCCAGTAAAAGCAAGAATTTTTTAAATATTTAGCTATGATAGATTATAAACAGACAATTAAACACCAGTGAGAAGGACAATAACGAAAACGGCACTCAGAAGCCTTCAGGGAGGTCGGTCTGCACTCGTTCACTTGGGTGAGTCAGGTGGTGAGCCCAACTACACTTGATCTGAAACTTCCTGACAGATTAAAACTGTGTGCCGGACCGAGACTCGAACTCAGGATCTTTGCCTTTCTCGGGCAAAGCAAAGGTTCCGAGTTCGAGTCTCGGTCCGGCACACAGTTTTAATCTGCCAGGAAGTTTCATATCAGCGCACACTCCGCTGCAGAGTGAAAATCTCATTCTGTACACTTGATCTGTCGGAACCCGATCAGGAGACAGCCACGGACTGACTGAGAAAACGCCTTGCTTACCACCAATCGCTACATGAGGACTCAAACACAAAAGGTTACGAACGTGATAAAACCCACATTCAAATATGTATTAAGCTGTCAAAACTACACACCATGTTGGACAGCGACAACAAGTGAGGAAAGGACGCTTCCTGAAATTACGTTAGTGGCCAGGGCAGGTAACCGGAACACTAATAGCCACAAGGCAGGAAACTCCACTGGTGCGCTTGAATTATAGTCAACCAATATAGTTAATTGTACCGCATGGCGGCTAAATTTCAGCAATAGAAACACTTGGTGTTGCTCACAGGTAAACCTCCCCAATAGCGAACCACCGAAATGAACCACACAACATTAATGGACGTGCTTGGGTAGTTGAAGCCACTACTCAACTTTGACGTCCTGGGTCGGTGAACCACGAAGCTCGTAGCAATCGGACAGCTCCACACACGCTCCGAAACTGTGCAGGGACCGCCAGTGGACCCAGCCGACTGCACCACGTGGAGATAAACTTCCCTGGTCCGCAGCAACCGACCGACTCACTGCCAGTACGCCGTCAACTTTTAAAACAAGTTGTCAGTGGAAACGACACCAACTACACCCACAACCAGACAAACACTTGCACGAAGACCTGAACGATACCCAACAGTAACTAAGCACACACGAAGATAAATCGGGAGTCGATGCGCGCGCGCGCACACACACACACATACACACACACACACACACACACACACACACACACACACACACACATACAGAGAGAGAGAGAGAGAGAGAGGACTCATGAACGATCGGCGAGCCAAAACGCGTCGTCCGGTAGGACGACCGACGATCCACCAAAACCGTGGCCTGGCTCAAGTGATGGGTGGCGGCAATAGTCGGGCGAGCCATGTCGACGCAGACTTCACTGCTGCTCCAACCCGACTGCACTAGTGCCGCATTGCAACTCCTCGACTGGCAGGCCCGGACTGCGCTCCAGAAGCGTTCCAACTGACTGGCAGACCCGAAGTCGCGACCGGAACTCCTTCCGACAGATAACGACCGGCAAGTGATAGCAGTCGAGCAAAGATACTACGAGAGGGGATATATCGATACGCGCTGCTAGCGCACTTTACGGTCAGGCAAAGCAGCAACTCAGTGACAGTAGTAATTTAAATTAACGTAGTGAGGTGGAAGTACGTTGAAAACAGGGTGTAAAATACATGATGGCGGGTCGGAGCGTGTGTGGAGCTGTCACATTTTGGTATATCATACAGTCTTTTGAATTTTCTCATTAACAAAGCTGAAATTACATTGTTCGCCCAAAATACAAAAATTGCCTTCGATCACGTCAGTGGCATGCTTACTACTTCACTCTGCGTTAATAACAATATTCCAAGGGTTCACAATTTTTCTTCACAAATGAGTTTCTTTAATTTCGATTATTATTTCATAAATGAAACGAGAAATAAACATAGTTAACAGTACTAGATTGCGTAATTAATAATAGAAATTTTAAGTGTGCCAAATAATTCGTAAAATCAAATGTTCCTAATAAATTATTTGAACTCTGCATTCAGAGCTAGTCTTATCGATTGTAAACATCGAAAATAAAGTAATCCCTTTTCACAAATTTTAGCTTGAAATATAACATATTGTGTATAAAATTATATGAAAGTTTTCAGAAAAGCAGCTGAGATAATATTGACCTGTCCAAAGGTCGACAAATAATACTGGTATCGACAATTAATGTTGAGGAAAAGTAATGCTAGAGGAGGATGTCCATTTACATGCTGTGGATAATAATGGAAACGAGTCTAAAGGAGACATAGAAGCCAGCTGCCGACGCGTTGACACCTTCCATATTGCATCAAAGAGATCACAGATTGCGTCCCCTACTTGCGCACGTGAGGCAATACTGACCTTACGACTTATCTTAGAAGAAAGATTAAGGAAAGGCAAACCTACGTTTCTAGCATTTGTAGACTTAGAGAAAGCTTTTGACAATGTTGACTGGAATACTCTCTTTCAAATTCTAAAGGTGGCAGGGGTAAAATACAGGGAGCGAAAGGCTATTTACAACTTGTACAGAAACCAGATGGCAGTTATAAGAATTGAGGGACATGAAAGGGAAGCAGTGGTTGGGAAAGGAGTAAGACAGGGTTGTAGCCTCTCCCCGATGTTATTAAATCTCTATATTGAGCAAGCAGTAAAGGAAACAAAAGAAAAATTTGGAGTAGGTATTAAAATCCATGGAGAAGAAATAAAAACTTTGAGGTTCGCCGATGACATTGTAATTTTGCCAGAGACAGCAAAGGGCTTGGAAGAGCAGTTGAACGGAATGGATGGTGTCTTGAAGGGAGGATATAAGATGAACATCAACAAAAGCAAAACGAGGATAATGGAATGTAGTCGAGTTAAGTCGGGTGATGCTGAGGGAATTAGATTAGGAAATGAGACACTTAAAGTAGTAAAGGAGTTTTGCTATTTGGGGAGCAAAATAACTGATGATGGACGAAGTAGAGAGGATATAAAATGTAAACTGGCAATGGCAAGGAAAGCGTTTCTGAAGAAGAGAAATTTGTTAGCATCGAGTATAGATTTAAGTGTCAGGAAGTTATTTCTGAAAGTATTTGTATGGAGTGTAGCCATGTATGGAAGTGAAACATGGACGATAAATAGTTTGGACAAGAAGAGAATAGAAGCTTTTGAAATGTGGTGCTACAGAAGAATGATGAAGATTAGATGGGTAGATCACATAACTAATGATGAGGTATTGAATAGGATTGGGGAGAAGAGAAGTTTGTGGTACAACTTGACCAGAAGAAGGGATCGGTTGGTAGGACATGTTCTGAGGCATCAAGGGATCACCAATTTAGTATTGGAGGGCAGCGTGGAGGGTAAAAATCGTAGAGGGAGACCAAGAGATGAATACACTAAGCAGATTCAGAAGGATGTAAGTTGCAGTAGGTACTGGGAGATGAAGAAGCTTGCACCGGATAGAGTAGCATGGAGAGCTGCATCAAACCACTCTCAGGACTGAAGACCACAACAACAACAACAAACTTGCGCAGGGATCACTATCACTAGCGACTCATCTCCCGCTCCACAAGTTACTGCGGAGAGGTTGACATTTAACACGAGAAAATAGAGAACACTCTCTTGATTACCACCTGATACCACAACCTCTGTTACACTTTATAAGCCGGCTGGGGTGGCCGAGCGGTTCTAGGCGCTCCAGTCTGGAACCGCGCGACTGCTACGGTCGCAGGTTCGAATCCTGCCTCGGGTATGGATGTGTGATGTCTTTAGGTTAGTTAGGTTTAAGTAGTTCGAAGTACTAGGGGGCTGATGACCTCAGAAGTTAAGTCCCATAGTGCTCAGAGTCATTTGAACTATTTTGAACACTATAAAATAACACTTTTTGAGCCTATAATATTCTTGCCACGTCTGCAGCTGGATCATGAAGTCATCTCTTGGCACAGTATTTCCGCAATCCACCTGGCGGCCGTTTTCAGCTGAGTATGCTGTCGCACGAACTCGCCTGTGCTGAATTCACACTGAGAGCGGCAGCTTCTTTATACACCACGGAATATCAACAGCGCTTGAGTGAGAAATCGTCGTAAATGCCTTCTAGCGTAAGTGAACATACAGTGTCCCCACAATGGTGGAAGGTGGCTAAATCGATTAATCGCTATCCAAAAACTATTGCGATGGCTGAATTAAAGACCGTCGTTTTTTAATGTCTGATAAAACACGGTTTCAAATCTAATTTAAAGGATGACCGTCTCTATGTTTATAAGAAGGTGTCTTAAAACATAATTCCAATAGCGAGACACGGGGGAAACAATTTGTGTTTCTTCATACAGCATCCTAAGTCCTTCGGTAAGACAGTGCTCTGCCACCGCAGATTTCTCAGGCTGAGACAGACGTGTGTGGCTCAACAGATTGGTCCTGAGTGGTACGAATTCTTTGACCAGTATAAGCTTCCCCACAATGGCAAGGGATTTTGCACACACCGGGCTTCCTTAATCTCAAGTCATGTTTTACTGAGCCGAGGAGCGCTCTAATCCTATAATTTCTTGCGCACGCCCTGTTGGCCTTCCGCAACGTACGAGGGCTGTCCAGAAAGTAAGTTACGATCGGTCGCGAAATGGAAACCACAGTGAAAACCAAGAACGTTCTATTTGCAACAGTTAGGTACACCTTCCACCTACTTCTCTACATAGTCGCCGCTCCAGCTTCCAGTTTTATCGTAGTGTGGTATCAACTTTCCAATATCATCGTCATCGAAAGCATCCGCCTGTGCTTTCGGCCAGTTATTTGCACTGGTCTGCAGCTCGTTGTCTGTGGAAAATTTTGTCTTCATAGCCAGCAGTTCTTGTGAGCACTCAGGGGGAGCCAATTACAGACTGTATTATGGGTGATCAAACACTTCTCATCGGAAACGCTGCAGGAGCGTCTTCATTGCCCCTGCAGTGTGCGGCCGAGAATTGGCACGAAGAAGGAACTGCTCGACAGTTGTGTTATGTGGGATGCATGACGCAGGCGAAATCTCTAACCAGGCCCTCATACTTGGCGGGAGACGCTATTCCCTACGCATCTTCACGTGCTCACTGTTCACTCAAAACAGAAAAGAGCGACGCGACTCGATCGACGGGCACACTAGAGAGACAACCCAACACATCTGTGCAAAGCTTTACCGGATTTTCCCAGTGGTTTACATTTCGCGACCGATCGTAACTTACTTTCTGGACAGCCCTCGTACAAAGGAGCAGCCGCTCGCAGTCTGAATTCATCTCCGGCCTGTTGGTGGCAACAACATACTCGCCTGCCAGGTGATCCACGGAAATAGTGTGTCAAGATGACTCCATGATCCGGCTGCAGACACGAGAAAAATAATATCAGTTATTACGCCGGAAATGCCTAGATAGTCACTTTTTCAGCTTAATTCACGTTCTTATTCCAATATTTGTGCGCTCGTCGCTTTTTGGCAGAGTTGTTAACATCATCAGGGACCTATCTATTATTTATGCATCAATTTTTATGTAACCTTCCCAGAAACGTTCCGATTCCGGAATTTGGGGAGGCGACCTACCCCGGATCGAATCCTTCCTTGAGAATTAACGACGTCGACTAGTGAGACGGCCAGACTGAATGTGGCTTTTAGGCGGTTTCCCACATCGAACGAGGATGGTACCGGGCTGTTTCCCACCTACGGTCCAGATACGCGCTACGCAAACATTTACAAAAATCTCATAATTTAACAAGAGATTTACTCTAGATGCAGACAGATAGGGCACACGAATTCTGTCGAGGAGGGTGGAGGTGGGGGAGGCTGGGGGGGGGGGGGGCGGTTGGGGAGTGGTGGCGTCAGCGAGGGCATCCGTCCACCCACTGTTACTAATGTTTTGAAAATCCATAAACAATATTGACTCCGAAGAGAATGGCAATAGGCCACGAGGAAGAAGAAGAAGAAGAAAAAGAAAAAGAAGATTGGATGGTGGTGGTTAGTGTTTAACGTCCCGTCGACAACGAGGTCATTAGAGACGGAGCGCAAGCTCGGGCTAGGGAAGGATTGGGAAGGAAATCGGCCGTGCCCTTTCAAAGGAACCATCTCGGCATTCGCCTGAAACGATTTAGGGAAATCACGGAAAACCTAAATCAGGATGGCCGGAGACGGGATTGAACCGTCGTCCTCCCGAATGCGAGTCCAGTGTGCTAACCACTGCGCCGCCTCGCTCGGTAAAGAAGATTGGATCAAATGACTCTGAGCACTATGGGACTTTACATCTGAGGTCATCAGTCCCCTAGACTTAGAACTACCTAAACCTAACTAACATAAGGACAGCACACACATCCATGCCCGAGGCAGGATTCGAACCTGCGACCGTAGCAGCAGCGCGGTTCCCGACTGAAGCGCCTAGAACCGCTCGGTCACAACGGCTGGCTGAAGAAGAAGAATTGTACGACAAATTCTCGTGAAGTGCGAAAGCACGTCAGTGAGTTTATGTCCCGAAATGTTATAGCCATGCCTACATACATCAGCTTATACACTGTCCAGTCACATTAATGTGACCACCTCTAAAAAGCCGAAATAACAACATTTTATGGCGTGGACTGCTAAAAGACGTGCAGTAAAAGAGTCATCGAAGTTCTGGAACATACCGATAGGGATTCGGGGCCATGACGATTCCAGTGCTGTGGGCAGCAGGCATGGCGCGTACAGCCCGATCAAGGTGGTCCCACAGATTCTCGATTGAGTTTCAATCCGGAGAGCTTCGTGGCCAGCGCAGTACAGTAAAGTAACACTAGCGCGCTTCGAATCCTGTGCGGACACTGTGAACTGCGAGACATGTTGCATTGCCCTGCTGATAGATGCCATCATGCCGAGGGAAAAACAAACGGCATGATCCCAAAGGACAGATGCATGCTTGTGTTGATTCATTGTGCCATCCAGAATGACGAGATTACCCATGTCATGCCACGAAAACATTCCCCAGAGAACAGAGCTCTCTGTCTCGGCATGAACCCTTCCGACGATTGTTGTAAGGTGTTTGCTTTCAGACGTTTCACGCCATACACGCCAACGGCCGTCTTTCGGATGTAACGTATAACGTGATTTGTCTGAAAAGCCCAGCTGTCGCCACTCTGTGGACGTCCTTTTGCAGTACTGACGGAGAAGTTCCAGAGGAAAGACTGTTGGTAGTCCATTGGTTCATCCGGGCTGTCAACTGCTCTACAGTTGCACGTCTATTTGTCTGTACATATCTCCGCAGCCATCTTTCACCCCTGTCATCTGAGGCCCAGGTTGCACCATTTTCGACTCCGCACCAGACTGGATTACCCCCACTTCGCCCTGCATGGTATACTTCGACAACGACAGGAGACGAACAGTTTGATCACGAGTTGATCATGGGAAAAACATCGAATAACTAACGAAAGAATAACCTTCTGCCACTCGGAGCATGGAATGTCAGAAGTTTCAACGTGGTAAGAAAGCTAGAAAATCTAAAAAGGGAAATCCTAAGGTCCAATGTAGACACAGCGGGGGTCAGTGAAGTGAAATGGCAAGAAGACTAAGATTCGTGGTCAGATGAGAACAGGGTAAATATTATCAGCAGCAGAAAATGGTATAACAGGAGTAGAATTCGTTATGAATAGAAAGTAGAGCAGAGGGTTGCTTACTGTAAACAGTTCAGTGATAGGGCTGTCCCCATCAGAATCGACAGCAAACTAACACCGACAACGATAGTTGAGGGATACATGGCGACGTCGCAAGCGGAAGATGAAAAGACAGACAGAGCATATGACGATACTGAATGGATAATTCAGGATGTAAAGGGGGTTGAAAATTTAATAGTCAAGGGGTGTTGATGCAGATGGAGGGGAAGGTACAGAAGAAATAATTACGAGAGAATATGGGCTTTCATTCAGGAATGGGAGAGGAGAAAGACTAATTGAATTCTGCAATAAATGTGCGCAAGTAGTTGCGAGTACGCTGTTCAAAAATCACAAGAAGAGGAGCTACAATTGGAGAAGGCCGGGAGATATGGGAAAATTCCAACTAGATTACAACGTGGTAAGGCAGAGATACCGAAATCTGGATTCTAAGGCATACCCAGGATCAGATATGGACTCAGATCACTATTCAGGGTGATGCAGAGTAGGCTAAGGTTTAAGAGACTAGTCAGGAAGAATTATTGTGCAAGTAAGTAGGATATGAAGATTACAAAGGAATGAAGAGACACGCTTGAAGTTCTTCAACGCTATAGATACTGCGATAAGGAGTAGCTCAGTAGGCAGTTCAGTTGAAGAGGAATGAACGTCTTTATAAAGGATAATGAAGGAAATTGGTAGGAAAAGTATAATACAAACACGGTAACTGCGAAGAAACTGATCGATGAACGAAGGAAGTACAAAAATGTTCAGAAAAATTTAGGAATGCAGAGAGACAATTCATTTAGAAATGAAATGAATAGGGAGTGCGGAGGAGCTAAGGCGAAATGGGTGGATGAAAAATGTGTAAAAATTAAAAAAAAGTGTCGGAAGGGGAGACTCAAAACTATCTCGTGTGAAATTAAAGGCAAGTGTGATAACATTAAGTGCGCAACGGGAATTCCGCTGTTAAATGCAGAGGAGAGAGCGTATAAGTGGAGAGTGCGCATTGAAAGCCTCTTTTAAGGGGAAGACTTGTCTGATATGTGACAGAAGAAAAAACAGGAGTCGATTTAGAAGGGACAGGGGATCCATTATTAGAAGTTTTAAGATCAAATAAGGCAGAAGAGATAGATAACATTTCATCAGAATTTCTAAAATCATTCTGGGAAGTGGCAACAAAACGACTATTCACGTTGGTGTGTACAATGTATGAGTCTGGCGATATACTCTCTGACTTTTAGAAGAACATCATCCAAACAATTCCGAAGATTACAAGAGGTAACAAGTGCGTGAATTATCGCACAATCAGCTTAACAGCTCATGCATCCAAGCTGCTGACGAGAATCATACACAGAAGAATGGAAACGAAAATTGCGGTCTGTTGGATGACGACGTGTTTGGCTCCAAGAAAGGCAAAGGCGCCAGACAGGCAGTTTTGACGTCGCAGCTGATAACTGAAGAAAGATTAAAGAAAAGTCAAGACACGTTCGTAGGGTTTGTCGACCTGGACAAAGGTTTCGACAATGTCAAATAGTGCAAGAAGTTCGGAATTCTGAGTAAGATAGCAGTAAGCTGCAGGGAAAGACGGGTAATATACAATATGAACAAGAGCCAGTAAGAGTGGTAGACCAAGATCGAAGTGCTCGTAATAAAAAGGATGCAAGACATCGATGAAGCCTTTAGCCCCTGCTGTTCAATCTATACCTCGTAGAGCCGGCCGGTGTGGCCGTGCGGTTCTAAGCGCTTCAGTTTGGAACCGCGTGACCGCTACGGTCGCAGGTTCGAATCCTGCCTCGGGTATGGATGTGTGTGATGTCCTTAGGTTAGTTAGGTTTAAGTAGTTCTAAGTTCTAGGGGACTGATGACCTCAGTAGTTAAGTCCCATAGTGCTCAGAGCCATTTGAACCATTTATACCTCGTAGAAGCAATGATGGAAATAAAAGAAAGGTTGAAGAGTGAAATTAAATGTTATGGTGAAAGGATATCAATGTCAAGATAAGCTGATGACATTGCTATTCTCAGTGAAAATGAAAACGATTTACAGGATCTGTTCGATGGGATGAACAATCTAATGAGTACAGAAAATGGATTGAGAGTAAATCGAAGACAGATGGAAGTAATGAGGAGTGGCAGAAATGAGAGCAGCGAGAAACTTAACATCAGGATTGGTAATCATGAAGGAATTCCGTTACCTAGACAGCAAATAATCCACGACGTACGAAGCAAGGAGGACATCAAAAACTTACCAGCACTGGCAGAAAGGACATTCCCGCCAAGAGAAGAGGAAGAACTTTCTGAGAATGTACTTCTGGAGCACAGCATTGTATGATAGTGAAACATGTATTATGGGAAAACCGTGTATGAAAAGAATCGAGGCAGGTAAGGAATGAAAAGGTTCTCCGCAGAATAGACGAGAGAAAGAATGTATGGAAACCACCGGCAAGGAGAAGAGACAGGATGGTTCGGCATCTGTTAAGACATCACAGAATAGCTTTCATGGTACTAGAGGGAGCTGCTATAGACGGTGAAAACTGTAGAGGAAGACCTTGGAATACATACAGCAAATAATTGAGGACGTAGGTTGCAAGTGGTACTCTGAGATGAAGAGGTTAGCACAGGAGAGGAATTCATGGCGGGCCACATCAAACAAGTCAGAAGACTGATGACTCAAAAAAAAAAAAAAAAAAAAAAAAGGCAACCTATCACGTTTGTTTCAAAAACTGACGATCAGTCCCTCTTGGACGTCAGATAAACAGCTCCGTTTCCGCGTTACAACAAGTGCGCCGTTTTCCGCGTTCTCCCGACACGCTCCGTATACCATCCACTGCTAGTGCAGCAGTCTGTGAGTGGCTATTGCACGTTGAAGTCGAACATAGGCACTTTGAAATCGAAAATAGGCGGTGTTCATGTTAATCTGACTGGACCGGGTATAAACAATTTAAACTGTTGGCCAACAGTTGCTACTCCCATCCAGCAATGTGCTGCGCTTGAATTTCGCAATCGTTCATCATGTCAACTGACAGAGAGCAGAAGCCGTTATCAGCCAAAACGTATTACAACAGAAGGTAAGATTTTTACATTGTTTCAAATGCTAAAAACAACGCAAATTTTGTTTCTTATTTATAAGAGTCCCTAGTAACAACTAATCATAGTCAATATTGAATAATGAAAACATGTGTCCTCGGACACCGGAAGAAAGCAAAGACAGATGCGCGACGCGGGAGCGGCAGTTTCAAAGGTGGCGCCTGCCCCTGGCGCCACCTGACGTCACCAGTGCTGCCGCGGGCAGTAGCTCCGCTAGCTGCCCGGGTCGACATACGCGCGCGCACGCGCGTCGCATTGGGCCTATCTGATTGGCTGCTGATAATGTCATCATGCCTATATAAGTGAGAAACCTATATAAGTGAGAAACCGTAGCAGCCCCGGTAGTCAGTGAACTCCTGACGACGATGGCGGAGATAGTCATCGAAAGCTCGAGGATTTTATTCGAACTGACGCGGCTTGTAATTATGAGACTACACATGCGCACATTTGCTGGCAGCAGGCGTGCTGTGGATGGGTGTTTCAAGTCTAACACCACACGAATTGATGGCCACCCTGAATGAAGAGAATGATATTCTAGATGCAAATATCATGTTATAGCCATCGGAAAATTCAGATTTTAGAGACGAAGACTCTCCTCCCGAAGACGAAGAGTGTGATATCAGTCATCCGATAGGACCACCAGCTTCGTGGACCTTGCAGGTCTTGGCGTGAGTAAAATGTTACCAATAATGAGGGTCAACAATTAAGCACTGACGTAAATGAAGGGACAGATAATATAATTTCTCCAGTACTACGCACTGAAATGTACAATCGGGCAGTTGTTGTGCTAACAATTATTCCACTACAACCACTTCTCAAATTTCCTCAAAAATGTATACAAATATAAAAATAAATCACAGTTACCATCCATCCTCTTGTGAAAGCAGAAAAGCACAGAACGTACATGTAGCCAGCCAAAATGGCGACAGGAAGACATTTCACTTTAGAATAATTCTAAAAGTTTTTGATGAAGAAGTTGTTTGTTGTCATTACGTCTTGCACTTACAATTATGCCAAAGAAAATGGGAACCACTTATTCAAGGTTTCTGAAAGAAATATAAAAGGTTCGTCTATGTTTGGTGTCAACGAGCAATACCACTTGCTGACGGAACGTGGCAGCACTAGTAGTGAAGGGAATATAAAGTGTGTCACTTGTCAGGGGGGGGGGGAGCGGGCGGGGGTGGAGGGGGGGGGGGGCGGACGAGGAAGCAGTGCAGTCGTTGTCGTAATGTTGAAATGTAGTGATTTTTCTGACGTTGAGAAAGGCATGATCATTGGTTTTCTGGCCAAGGATGGAAGAATTTCCGAAATGGCTAATTTCGTAAACTGTTTGCATGATGCCGTGGTTAAAATATACCATGCACGGTAAAACGGCGCTATCCTAAACTGGCGCCAAGTCAACTGTCGTGCACCATGGACCATACATAAGGAGGATGAACGACATCTGCGGAAATACGTACAGGTGAACAGATGTGCAACTGAGCACCTAGATGAACCAAGGGGATACCTACAACGTCTCCTCAACGACCACTCAGGAATGCTGCTGCGTATGGACCCCTGCAGCAGGCGCCTGATACATGCACCCATGCTGACGGCTGTTCATCGACTACGAAAGCTGGAGCCGGCACGCGACTTCTGAAACTGGACATCCGCCGAGTGGCGACAGGTGGCCTTTTCAAATGAAGCACTGTTATACTCTTTCAGACAAACGGCCTTTGGCGTGTACGGCCTTGCAACAATCGTCGGAAGGGTTCAGGCAGGAGAAGGGAGTTTTATAGTCTGGTGACTGTTTCTGTGGTATTCCCTGATTGATTTCGTCATTCTGGAAGGTGCAATGGATCACCACGAGCGTGCATCTATCGTTGAGGACCATATCCACTCTTATATGCAGCTTGTTTTTTCCTGGGTGCGATAGTATATACATGGGGGAGTAGGAAAAAAAGTTTCTCCTGTCGACTACGGTCAGAGTTGTGTGTGAAAGGAAAAAAAAGAGAATGTGACTTTAAACATAAGACATTTTATTTTTCTACATAATTTCCAAGTACAGTGAGACATTTGTCATACCGCTTTATAAAGCCTTCTAGGAAAAAATCAGGGCGTTGCATACGGAAGAAGCGTTGAACGGCTTGTTTGACGTCAGCATTGCTGCCAAAGCGCCTTCCGCCGAGAGTCTTCTTCAAAGCAGGAAACAGATGGAAGTCACTTGGTGCGAGATCCGGACTATAAGGTGGATGGTGTAGGCGCTCCCAACCAAGAGTTGCAATATGGTTTTGCGTTGCTGTCGCCGTGTGTGGTCTCGCATTGTCATCCAACAACAGAACGCCAGACCTGAGAAGGCCAGGCCGCTGTTTCCGAATCATCTCTTTCAGTTTCGACAGAGTAGCACAGTACCGCGCAGCATTGGTGGTTGCATCCTCCGGAAAGTCCAGCAGCAAAAGTCCTTTCACGTCCCAGAAAACGGTGAGTAGCACTTTACCTGCAGACGGAGTGCTTTTTAACTTCTTTCGGTCAGGTGATGTGGGATGTTTCCACTCCATGGATGCGGCCTTCGATTCGGGAATGTAATGGTGGACGCACGTTTCGTCCCTCGTCAGAATCCGAAACAGAAGGTCATTGCCAGATTCATGGAAACGAACGAGCTATTCCAGGCTGAACGCGATGCGTTGTTCCATGTGTGTCGGGGTCAGTTGGCGGGGCACCCATCGTGCTCACACCTCTCTGTATCGAAGAATGTCGTGGATGATCTCGTGAGCTCGCTCATGTCCAAGTTCTGCCGCTACTCCATCGATGGTGATGCGCCGGTTCGCTTTAATCATCTCATCCACCTTCCTGACATTTGCATCTGTAGTGGCCGTGCGCGTCCTTCCAGGTCTCGGGATGTCTGCACGTGCTGACGTCCATCACTGAATTGCTGGCACCATCTCCGCACCATTTGCCTCGACATCACACAAGACCCATACACCTCAACAAGGTGGTTATGAATTTCTATGTCTGATACTACACGTGCCCATTCACAGCGGATAACAGCTCTCACTTCCGCCTTTGACCACGACCTCAAAACGAACCTTCTCTCCATAGCTCCTGGAAAAGACTGAGCGGCTGGCCTCCGCTTTGCGCAGGCACTGTGACAGCGTCATCTGCTTGATCGCGGTCGGCCTCTGCCCAATGGTGTATCGGTGTTTTGCACGTGCTCGTTCACCTGCCGTGTCGTCTTTCGCCCATATCACACAACTCTGTCCACAGTCGACACGGGAAACTTATTTTCCAACTCCACCACGTACTACGGGGCAACGCAACGTGTCACGCAGCTCACATTATACGTTAGTGATTTGTAGAGCACCAGGGTAAGTTTACCGTAGTCACCCCGCACCAAAAAACACTGGATTAAAACCCAGTTGAGAATCTCTGGGACACCTTGATCGGTCTGTTCGCGCCATGGATCCTCAACTGAAACCTGGCGCAGGTGGCCATGGCTCTGGAGTCGACACAGTTCCACATCCCAGTCAGTACCTTCCAGATCCTCAGTCTCTTCATGCACGTCCATGTTGCAAAAGGTGGTTACTCACACTTTTGACAGGTGGTCACATTAATGTGATGATCGTGTACTATCTCACGTTGAATGACGTATTGAGAGGCATCCATTGAAATTCATCCACCATATCTCAAGAGCTATGAATAGGAATATGTTTACAGACGTTTTGAAATAGTTCTGTGCCTTTGACAAGTGTGCCACGATACGATCTTTGTCGACGGTGCTAAATGAAATTATGTTAATGATGCTGATGAAAGTGTGGTTCCTTCCTTTGGTCTTCACAGCACGAAACGACAGGTCGTCCATGGAGCGGTGGATACAAGCAGGGGTCCGAAGGAGTCGGTCCTCGGTCCCTTGAAGTACACCCTCTACACTACCGATGAGCCGCGTGTGGTAAATGTAGAACTGGTGCTTTACGTCGACGGTATACTGCTGTTCACCAGCAGCATAAACGTCCAGATAATGAGACGTCAAGTACAACTCGGGTCCGACGCACTGGAAGCATGGGCGACGAAGTGGCGATTTAAATTCAACGCATCCAGCAGCCAGGCGGTAGTCTTCACCTGAAGGATGATGCCGCCAGATCTCCCGCCTCTCGACGTCCTGGGAGGCCCCATCCCAAGGGCGGAGCCCGCGAAACAGGTGACCCACGCCAGAGACTCACATGGGCTCAGCATGTACGTCACGTCAAAGCAGAGGAGTGGAGCATGTGCGCCCCCTGTATCCTACCTACGGTCGTCGCTGCCTCCGCACGACGGCATTACGCGCTGCTGAACACTGGACAGACCAGTGTTGGAGTAAGTGGCCATGGTGTGGGGAAAGGCCGCTGACTCATACATCTCTGCAGTCCAGAGGGTGCATAACTGAGCTCTGGAATTCGCTCTCGGCCGTCCGAGTCTGTATTCAGGTCATCTGCTGCACGAAGAAACGGGCAGACTGCTCGCGCCTTCTACGAGAAGTCGGGTCAATACCGTGATTCGGTCGTCCTGGAACTGGGCCACCATCAACAACGCACGCCGACAACACGTTGGTCGGACCTGCTGCCGCAGCAGCCTGAGGACAATTACCTCCACATCACGCGAGGCCAGTCTTGCTGCGAGGATAATTTTCTCTTATGCATCTCTACTTCACCTGAGGCCAATCTAGCAAGTCAGGTAATCATAACATCATATCGACAGCATAATACCTTCTCCAGAGTTTCAATAGGAATAACATTCTAGTTATGTGAATGTGTAGTGTCGAAAGAACGTCACTACGCTGAAACCGCAGCTGTGATACATATTATGTCAGTTGAAGGTGGAGGGGGGGGGGACAAATGAGGGAAAGGGCAGGGACTATTGATAGCTGCATCGAGACTTTATGAGGAATCAGCGGCGACGAGAAAAAATTTATGACGGACCGCGATTCGAACCTAGGATATCCTGCTTACTAGGCAGATGCATATAGGTGGCGCTAGGTGGGAGTATGGAGCGGCCGAAAGGCGTACCGGAATTGTCCACACAATTGCGATAATTAGTGTGTTTGGGTGGCGCAGTATTTAACGCAACTGCTTAGTAAGTAAGTGATGCCAGGTTCGAATCCCGGTCTGGCACATATTTTCTGTCGTCGCCGCTGATTCCGCATAAATTCCCGATGCAGCGGACGTCAATAGTCCCTTCCCTTTCCATCCTTTCTCCCTACTCCACCTTTAATTTACGTAACAACATTCTAATCTTTAAGCTGTACATATGCCGAGCAAGGCATGCTCGCCACATTAGCGACTTGCGACTAACCTCTAGCAGCAACGACGGCCATAACATGGCTGTAGGTGGCCGAGCGGTTCTAGGCGCTACAGTCTGGAACCGAGCGACCGCTGCGGTCGCAGGTTCGAATCCTGCCTCGGGCATGGATGTGTGTGATGTCCTTAGGTTAGTTAGGTTTAAGTAGTTCTAAGTTCTAGGGGACTGATGACCTCAGAAGTTAAGTGCCATAGTGGTCAGAGCCATTTTTTGAGTCTAAGATGGCTGTAATAGGTAACACTTACTGGTATGTCGTACCATAGGGCTTCATCTGTGTCATAGAGTTGATCACAACAGAAGAACACCTACCCTATCTAATTGAAAGAAAATTTCACGGAGACCTCGAAGATAAAGCTCAGCCACCGGTTCAAAACGCCAGAACTGGAGGGAATGCCACAAAAGTACCGTTTCCCAACTGCGACACCTGCTGGTTAGACGTTTCTCCTTCTTACACGAGGCATAACACAGTCTTCTTCCCAACTACCAAGATTCAGCTGCGATTTCTGGAGAAAAAAACCCTCTGCATAATCCTGTTCCATAGCGTTGTAGGCAATGGCATTTAGGTTGATGCCATCTTCCCTGACTAAGTTTGATGCCACCTTCCTTGACTTCATGACGGCGTTAGACGCCGTCCAGAACTGTTGTTTGGAGAGAAATATACGAGCTTACCGAATATCGGACCAGATTTGCGACTGGATTCAAGACTTTCTTGCAGACAGAACTCAACACGTCGCTCTTAACAGAACAAAACTGGCAGACGTAATTGTAGCTTCCGGAGCACCCCAACGAAGTGTGTTAGGATCAGTACTGCTTACAATGTGTATAAATGATCTAGTATAAAGCGTCGGAAGCTCTTTAAGACCGTTCGCAGATGATGCCGTTGTGTATAAGTAGCAACTTCAGAAGACAGTATCGATTTGCAGAATGACCTGCAAAGTACTGATTAATGATGCAGACTCTGCCAGTTGACCCTGGCCGCGAATGAATGTGTCATATTGCGCATACATAAGAAAAGAAACCCACTGCTGCGCAACTACACTATTGATGACAAGCTGCTGGAAACAGTATCTACTCTAACATATCTAGGACTAGTCATCCAGTACGACCTTAAGTGGAGTGGCCACATAAAACAAACAGTAGGAAAAGCAGACGTCAGACTAAAATTCATAGGTAGAATCTTAAGGAAAGGTAACTCATCCGCGAAGGAAATGGCTTATGAGGCACTTGTTCGACCGACTCTTATTGTTCATCAATATCGGACCCTTACCAGGTAGGACTAAGAGATACAGAAGATCCAACGGAGAGCGGCGCGTTTCGTTACAGGATCGTTTAGTCGACGTGAAAGCATGTAGAGATCCTCAATAAACTCCACTGGCAGACGTTACAAGAGAGGCGTTGTGTATCACAGAGAGGTTTACTGTTGAAATTTCGGGACAGAACTTTCCGGGAAGAGTCGGGCAACATATAACTTCCTCCCGCATACATTTCTCTAATTGACCACGACGACAAAATTCGAGAAAATGGAGCAAATACAAAGGCTTGGTGACAATCCTTCTCTGGCGCCAGTCGCGAGTAGAACAAGGAAGGTGCCACCGGCTAGTTGCACCAGAAGTAAGCTTCGCCACACACAGGTAGGTTGCCTGGAGTGTATGGTGCAGATGAGTCAAAATGGTTCAAATGGCTCTAAGCACTATAGGACTTAACATCTGAGGTCATCACTACCCTAGACTTAGAACTACTTAAACCTAAGTAACATACGGACAACACACACATCCATGCCCGAGGCATCATTGAAACGGCGGAAAGTTCCACGGGACTGGAAGAAGGCCCAGATCATAGCAATCTATAACAAGGATAGAAAATCGGATGCACATAATTACCGGCCAATTTCACTGACATCGATTTGTTGTAGAATCATGGAATATACACTCCTGGAAATGGAAAAAAGAACACATTGACACCGGTGTGTCAGACCCACCATACTTGCTCCGGACACTGCGAGAGGGCTGTACAAGCAATGATCACACGCACGGCACAGCGGACACACCAGGAACCGCGGTGTTGGCCGTCGAATGGCGCTAGCTGCGCAGCATTTGTGCACCGCCGCCGTCAGTGTCAGCCAGTTTGCCGTGGCATACGGAGCTCCATCGCAGTCTTTAACACTGGTAACATGCCGCGACAGCATGGACGTGAACCGTATGTGCAGTTGACGGACTTTGAGCGAGGGCGTATAGTGGGCATGCGGGAGGCCGGGTGGACGTACCGCCGAATTGCTCAACACGTGGGGCGTGAGGTCTCCACAGTACATCGATGTTGTCGCCAGTGGTCGGCGGAAGGTGCACGTGCCCGTCGACCTGGGACCGGACCGCAGCGACGCACGGATGCACGCCAAGACCGTAGGATCCTACGCAGTGCCGTAGGGGACCGCACCGCCACTTCCCAGCAAATTAGGGACACTGTTGCTCCTGGGGTATCGGCGAGGACCATTCGCAACCGTCTCCATGAAGCTGGGCTACGGTCCCGCACACCGTTAGGCCGTCTTCCGCTCACGCCCCAACATCGTGCAGCCCGCCTCCAGTGGTGTCGCTACAGGCGTGAATGGAGGGACGAATGGAGACGTGTCGTCTTCAGCGATGAGAGTCGCTTCTGCCTTGGTGCCAATGATGGTCGTATGCGTGTTTGGCGCCGTGCAGGTGAGCGCCACAATCAGGACTGCATACGACCGAGGCACACAGGGCCAACACCCGGCATCATGGTGTGGGGAGCGATCTCCTACACTGGCCGTACACCACTGGTGATCGTCGAGGGGACACAGAACAGTGCACGGTACATCCAAACCGCCATCGAACCCATCGTTCTACCATTCCTAGACCGGCAAGGGAACTTGCTGTTCCAACAGGACAATGCACGTCCGCATGTATCCCGTGCCACCCAACGTGCTCTAGAAGGTGTAAGTCAACTACCCTGGCCAGCAAGATCTCCGGATCTGTCCCCCATTGAGCATGTTTGGGACTGGATGAAGCGTCGTCTCACGCGGTCTGCACGTCCAGCACGAACGCTGGTCCAACTGAGGCGCCAGGTGGAAATGGCATGGCAAGCCGTTCCACAGGACTACATCCAGCATCTCTACGATCGTCTCCATGGGAGAATAGCAGCCTGCATTGCTGCGAAAGGTGGATATACACTGTACTAGTGCCGACATTGTGCATGCTCTGTTGCCTGTGTCTATGTGCCTGTGGTTCTGTCAGTGTGATCATGTGATGTATCTGACCCCAGGAATGTGTCAATAAAGTTTCCCCTTCCTGGGACAATGAATTCACGGTGTTCTTATTTCAATTTCCAGGAGTGTATTTTGTGTTCAGACATAATGACCTTTCTAGACTCTGAGAAGCTCATCTGCAGAAACCAGCACGGTTTTAGGAAACAGCGGTCATGCGAGACACACCTGGCCCTCTTTGTGCATGATACACAACAGGACCTAGATACCGGCTCCCAGGTTGACGCCATATTTCTCGACTTCCGAAAGGCGTTCGACTCAGTTCCGCATTGTCGCTTGCTACACAAAGTGCGCGCTTACGGTCTATCCAGTGACATATGCGGTTGGATAGAAAGTTTTCTAACAGACAGGGAGCAGTATGTCGTCCTGAACGGGGTAACTTCAACAGAAACAAGAGTTACTTCAGGTGTGCCCCAGGGCAGCGTAATAGGTCCTCTGCTTTTTACGATTTACATAAACGATCTGGTTGATGGTACTGACAGCGGCCTTAGACTGTTTGCCGATGACGCTGTAGTCTACAGGAAAGTAGTATCACACGAAAGTTGTGAACATATCAATGAGGATTTGCAGAAAATAAATGCGTGGTGTGATAACTAGCAGTTATCTCTCAATATTAGTAACTGTAACCTACTGCGTATAACAAGGCGAAAATCCCCGTTAATGTATGAGTACAAAATAAATGATCAGTCTTTGGAAGCGGTAACATCAGTCAAGTATCTGGGTGTGACTATTCGAAATGATCTCAAATGGAATGATCAGATTACACAAGTAACGGGTAAGGCGAACTCTAGATTGCGGTTTATTGGTAGAATCCTGAAGCGATGCAGTCCTTCAGCAAAGGAAATAGCTTACAATACGTTAGTTCGTATAGTCTTAGAGTATTGTCCGTCTGCATGGGCCCCTTACTAGTTGGGTCTTATTCAAGAAATTGAGAGGGTCCAAAGACGAGGGGCAAGATTTGTGACTGGTACATTTATCCATCACGAGAGCGTTACAAATCTCATAGAAAGTTTGAAGTGGGACACACTTGCAGATAGACGACGCGCTAAATAGAAGGGGCTGCTCACTAAATTCCGAAATCCAATCTTCACCGAGGATGTAGAGCATATATTATTACCAGCAAATTTCAAGTCGCGTAATGATCGCCATTCAAAGATAAGGGAAATAAGAGCTCGTACTGAGGTGTTCAGACAGTCGTTTTTCACTCGTGCGATCTGCGAGTGGAACAGAGGGGGGGGAATATGACTTTGGCGCGAACTGTGCCCTCCGCCACACACCGCTTGGTGGCTAGCGGAGTATATATGTAGATGTAGGATTCGAACCTGCCACCGTAGCAGCAGCGCGGTTCCGTACTGAAGCGCCTAGAACCGCTCGGTCACAGCGGCCGGCGTAGATGAGTCCACATAGACAGAATGTATAGGGTGTCACTAGTACCTGCTTTTTGTTGTAGCCCCTGAAACACTTATCACTGGCACATCCTATCACGTAGTACGCTTCATACTAGGTTAACGTTTGTCGTACGCCATCTTCATGGTGTTGCAGTTTTAGTGCACAACATTGTACTTTTCTTTGCTGTCCATCTTCTAGCTTATTTGCGGAATACTGCTGCAAATGTGGGTGAAACTATAGCCTTATGCAAAGGTTAATTTATTCTGAACAACAGTCATGCTCGCCCCCGTTGTACACATTTGGCTCTTTAAACCGAGTGTCGTTGCAGACTATGCAGCCGGCCTGAGCGGGCCGCGGCCGGAGGGAAGCGTGGGCCTTCCAACGAGGAGTGATCGCCCACTGCTGCAGGTGCGGCCCGGCGACCTCGTCCCGGCCTTGCAGACACCCACCAGCGCCAGCTTCCAGTCTGGCAAAGCCTGCTGCTGGAGGATGGCCGGCCATGTCGCCGTCTCCTCCCAACTTCTGATGGACTGTACCTTCCCACTCAATATCAGTCAAAATATATTCCACAGACCGTGTTGGACAGTTTCAATGTATTCAAAGAACGACATAACGGAACCACCCATAGCTGCTGTAGTAATGTATCCTGATTCGCGAACAACTGCACTGTCCAGTCACATTTGAGTGATCGCATGTCAAAAGCGTCAATAACCACATTTTGCACCGCGGACCGCTGCGAGACGTGCAGGAAGAGAGTCACTGATGTTCTGAAAGGTACCGACAGGGATGTGGAGCCATGCCGACTGCAGTGGCGTGGTCAGCTGTGCTACATCTACATCTACATCTACATCTACATGGTTACTCTGCAATTCACACTTAAGTGCCTGGCAGAGGGTTCATCGAACCATTTTCATACTACTTCTCTACCATTCCACTCTCGAATGGCGCATAGGAAAAAGGAACACGTAAAGCATTTCGTTCGAGCTCCAACTTCTCTTTTTTTATTGGTTCAAAAGGCTCTGAGCACTATGCGACTTAACATCTGAAGTCATCAGTCGCCTAGAACTTAGAACTAATTAAACCTAACTAACCTAAGGACATCACACATCCATGCCCGAGGCAGGATTCGAACCTGCGACCGTAGCGGTCGCCCGGTTCCAGACTGTAGCGCCTAGAACCGCACGGCCACTCCGGTCGGCGTCTTTTTTTTTATTACGATGAACATTTCTCCCTACGTAGGTGGATGTCAATAAAATACCGGCCGCTGTGGCCGAGCGGTTCTAGGCGCTGCTGCTACGGTCGCAGGTTCGAATCCTGCCTTGGGCATCGATGTGTGTGATGTCCTTAGGTCAGTTAGGTTTAAGTAGTTCTAAGTCTCGAGGACTGATGACCTGAGATGTTAAGTCCCGTAGTGCTTCGAGTCATATGAACCATTTTTATCAACAAAATATTTTCGCATTCGGCAGAGAAAGTTGGTGACTGAAATTTCGTTAATAAATCGCGCCACAAAGAAAACCGCCTTTGTTTCAGTGACTGCCACCCTAACTCGCGTATCATATCGGTGACACTCTCACCTCTGTTGCGCGATAACACGAAACGAGATGCCCTTCTTTGCACCTTTTCGATGTCCTCCGTCAATCCTACCTGGTAAGGATTCCACACCGCGCAGCAATATTTCAGCAGACAAGTGTAATATAGGCCGTCTCTTTAGTGGGCTTGTCGCATCTTCTAAGTGTTCTGCCAAGAAAGCGCAGTCTTTGTTTCGCCTTCCCCACAGTATTATCTATGTGGTCTTTCCAATTTAAGTTGCTGGTAATTATAATTCCTAAGTATTTAATCGAATTGACAGCCCTTAGATTTGTGCGATTTATCGTACACCCAAAATTTATCGGATTTCTTTTAGTACCCATGTGGATAACCTCGCACTTTTCCTTGTTTAGTGCCAATTCACACTTTCCGCACCATACAGAAATTCTCTCTAGATGATTTTGTAAAAGGAATTGATCGTCTAATGATTTTGCTAGACGTTAGATTACAGCGTCATCTGCGAACAATCTAAGGGGGCTGCTCAGATTATCACCTAGATCATTTATATAAATCAGGAACAGCAGAGGGCCTATGACACTACCTTGCGGAACGGCAGATATCACTTCTGTTCTGCTCGATGGTTTACCGTCTATCACTACGAACTGTGACCTCTCCGAGAGGAAATCACGAATCCAGTCACACAACTGAGACGATACTCCATGTGCACGCAATTTGATTAATTGCTGGGTTCCTCGGCTGAGGATCCATGGTGCGAACAACCCGATCGAGATGATCCCACAGATTCTCGATTGGGTTGAAATTCCGCGAGTTGGGAGTACTGTAATCCCATCCTGGTGTTCTTCGTACCTGTCACGTGCACTGCGAGCTGTGTGACAAGTTGCATTGTCCTGATGGTCGGTGCCATTGTGCCGAGGAAAAAACTAACTCCATGTAGGGATGGACATGACCCCAAGGATAGAGGCATACTTGTGTCGATCCTTTGTGCCTTTCCATGGTTTCGCCCCTCAAATTTCTCCCTCATATCACAAAATTGTCGTCTGATGTAGTACAAACTGAAAAAATAAATTCATTTTAAAGCACAGTTTCGTATATAATTTATATTCAAAACCTTACACCTGTGTCACAGAATAAATTGTACATCGAGAATACTTTACACAAGTTTAAGGGAAGAAATGCTTCCGATAATTATTGCAGTATTTAAAGAACATCAAAATATGAACAGGCTGAAATGAAAAAACAGTGCATGAGACTATGTTAATCAACTCAACTGTAAAAAGCTAAGGAGCATATTATTAGCAAAATGAGAAATATGCAAAAGTGAAATGCCAAAATGAGCACTTCTCAATTGGGAGTAAATCAAAACAATCAGAATGGCTGAAAGATAGCACAATAACATAAGCCAAAACGAATAAGAGCTAAGCAAATAAGAGAATAGGCAAAAATGAGATGCCAACAAAATGAGAGCTGGCCGAACTCCGTCGGCACTTATATACGGTTGCGCTCGTGGCGGCACCTCGCGGCCCGTACGCAACACGCGCGTCTGCGATCGCAATGCACTCTTAGCGCTCGCGGCGGCGTCTAGCGGCCCGTACGCAGGTTGTGCAATTGCTGTCGCAGGTCGACCCTTAATCTATGATGTTCCAAAGGCTACCTGTCGTCATTGAGTTGACGTCCAGTTGACGTCCAGTTGCCGTACTGACGTGCAAATTTCACATTTCCGCAGCCGCCGTTGAATAACAATCAGCATGGGCACATCAACCAGGCGTCGGCTGCCGAGGCTGTTGGTAGACCCTTCGTTCATTCGGGCGGCCAGTTGCTCACCAGTAGCACGTCTCATTTTCAAAAAACGGCTTCAGCTGTAAGTACTTTATTTAGGAGGGTAATCCCAAAAGTAAGATCTTTTATTTTTTTATAAGTACATAAACCTGTTTATTTCTACAATGGTTTACATCAGTTTACAGCTTGAACACTTAGCTACTTTTCGACATAATCACCATTTCTGTAGATGAATTTTTGTAGACGCTGTGGCAGTTTTTTTATGCCCTTGTCATACAGCTCGTCGCCATGCTGTTCAGAAAGTTATGAACCACTTCTCTCACCTCGTCGTCGGTACTGAATCGCCGGGACCACAATTAACGCTGACAGGTACTGTGATACTGTGAAAAAACTCAAACGGGCAATTCAGAACAGGAGAAGAGGAATGTTGAGCAAGGGCGTACACATTCTCCATGACAACGCTCGCCCACACATCACTCGGCAAACCGTTGCTCTCCTGCAACAGTTTCAGTGGAACATAATTACCCACCCACCCTATAGCCCTGACTTGGCGACCAGTGACTATCACCTGTTCCCTAGGTTAAAAGAACATTTGGCTGGAAACCGACTGAGCTCCGACGACGAGGTGAAAGAAGGGGTTCATAACTTTCTGAACAGCATGGCGGCGAGCCGGTATGACATGGGCGTACAAAAACTGCTACAGGGTCTACAAAACTGCATCGATAGAAATGGTGACTATGTCGAAAAATAGCTAAATGTTCACGCTCTAAACTGATGTAAACCATTGTAAAAATAACCAGGTCTATGTACTTATAAAAAGATAGGAGACCTTACTTTTGGGATTACCCTCGTATAAACTCGACCGGTTTTGCAACATTTACAAAACAATACGAGGTTTTCGGTAGTTGTGCGCCTATTCGCCTGTACAGATCTCCGCAGCCGCCTTTCGCCGCTGTCATAGGTTGCACGTGATGCACCACTACAGCCAAGACGAACCAAGGTGGCAAGTGAACAGTTGAAAAACTTGGCCATTTCGGAGATCCTTGCACCCTTGCCCCGAAAACCATTGACCATAACCTTCTCGACGTCAGAAAAACCTCTCCGTTTCCGCATTACAACGACTGCATTATTTCCGCGTCCCCCCGACACGCTTTATACTCCCTCCACTGCTAGCGATGTCATCTGCCACGTCTGAGAGGTTATTGCACGTTGACGCCGATCGTAGGCGGTGGTCACATTGACGTGACTGGACTGTGTACTTTCGGTCAAATGACATTCTCCAAGTTAAGGATGAACATTACATAAGGTCAAAGGAAGATTTCTTTGTGTCAAATGCATAACAATTGGTCCGTGATTTATTGATGGTCGATGTCCGAAACTAAACGTTCTTCAGTGTCCGTCAGTCCGCATCCATAGATTCTGTCAGCTTGTCAGACTGCCAGACGAGAAAAGCGACTTCGACCCTCAATTAATTTTTCTTACGGAAGGACTGGAACTGAACCCACAACTAGGGAACTCCTGCACTGAGATACGAAGGATCATGTTTCGGAAGCCATCCTAAACGGTGTTATAATATGCCATGCTGCTCCATTATACGTCCAATGACACCGTGTGAAATAGATGACCATGCGCTCTGCCGTCAGATCACTCTAACTAATGTAGCCTGTGTAGCACATTATTATTTTTATAATATTCATGCGTACATTTGGTAATACAACAGAAAAGAAAAACAAGAACGATGAAAAGCAGGTCCTTTCGAAAAACACGCATTTCCAATTTAATACTGTTGCTGTCTAACATGTAATGTGGTCAGCTGAAACACAACAACCATCACCAAATAGTCGATTCTCGATCATCTCAGGTTCAGGAGGCCTCAGGAATAGTTCGAATAATTGAGACTCCCACTTAATCAAAGTCTGAGACATTGGGGTGGAATCTGGGAAAAGTCGAAATAAGGGTAGCCCCACAAACAGAACGTTAAAATACAGTACTGTAATTTCAATGACATCCGCTTACCTTTAGAAAGAGAAGCAGAGAGTAACACCTAGGACTCAAAGTTGGTATTTTAAATGTTTTATTACATTTTATTACTGTAAAATTTCAACAGAAAGATAAATTCCTTTACAAAATAAAATAATAGTTCCGTTATGTACTTTTGGAAGTTTGTTTTTAGCAAAAAGAAAAAAATTCAACTATCTTTCTCTGCTTCAGTGACCTGCAGCGTGTCTGGCCAATCGCATTTTCTGTGTGACCAAACCTGAAAATACATCATCATCTACTGTTCGAAGGATGTACATGCTCGACGACTTTGCCTCTTTTGGCTCACGGATGGAATCGGCTCTACTTCTTCTTCTTCTTCTCGAGGTCGATTTTGTCAGCCCGAACAGCCTACGTTTCAACGTCAGTCAAGGTACCATAGAAATTTATATGGTCATCGTAATGTGAGAAATCATCAAGTGTCACATTTTCGTCAAAATCAAGAACATGGCCTTGCGTGAGTCAGACACCTGTGCTTCTTAGAAGTAGTTTTTACAACTGATTTATATACTGTAGTACGTCATGCATGGTGGAGTGAATAAAAAAGTGTTGCAAACAGTTGAAAGTCGAAAGAATTATCCAAGCAGCTAACGAAACATTTGAATCACCGAGTGTTAGGTAACAGCTAACTTCGAACTATAAAATATTTGTGACTGGTCTGTCATGACAATAGCTTAGATTTATCGAATGTGCCGGAACGCATCGGATTTCTTTTATTTAGCGAGGTTTTTTCAAGGAATCCGAGAACTAGTTCGAATTATCGAGAATTTCGATTCGTCAAGGTCCGAATTAGTAAGAATTGACTGTAATTTAACGGTTTCTCTTCGCCACAACAACAAGCTATTTTTCTTCATGGTACGACTGCTACTTGCCAATAGTTCGTGGCCAGAAATGGAGCAGATCTCGACGCAGAGGTCACGAAATTAATGGACATAACAAAGAACTGCTTTGTGTACACTACGCTATTTTCAACAGCACTGGTATCATGTGACTTTTGGAGCTTATGATATCGTCTAGAATTCTTCATCGTTCTTGACGAACTATCGAAGCACCATTACGGTTTTATACATCGACTTAGTATGTTGTGTGGCCCGGAAAACTGGTCATTTATCAAGAGGGAATCCCGATCCAGAAATGCATACACTGGCCAGTGTTGGATTTCGAAGTTTGAGAACGGTTGCATCAATATGTCTACGTATTATATTGGGTATCCTAATTACCTATGCAATCTATTAGCCAGCAGTGAAAAGTGGATGCTTGAACTACGCCTAACAGTCTCTCTGCGCATATGCTGCGTACATAGATAGTCTTTTGTCCTCGTGATAACTGGGTAGTTACCTTGTGTATCGAAGCACATACCATACGTCGTTGACGTAATTATCACAAGCATAAATCACAAGCATAAATAACGACAGTTTCTGCCCTCATTCAGCAGAACTGTTGCATGAAAGTAAGTGGAAAGGTTCTTTAACAGGAATAACTTACATTTGACACCGGGAAGGGGTGGCCGAGCGGTTCTAGGCGCTACAGTCTGGAACCGCGCGACCGCTACGGTTGCAGGTTCGAATCCTGCCTCGGCATGGATGTGTGTGATGTCCTTAGGTTAGTTAGGTTTAAGTAGTTCTAAGTTCTAGAGGATTAATGACCTCAGAAGTCCCATAGTGCTGAGGGCCATTTGAACCATTTTTGGCACCGGGAAGTTGCAATTGCGAACTATAATTCCCTTCTGGGTGTTTGTAAATTGTAATGTGTGCATGCGGCGAAGTGTTTTATGTGATTGTTGCATTGCACGTGCGACGTAGTAAAAAGTTATTTTATTTATGGCAGACATCTAGGAATATTGAAATACTTAATCAGTCATTCTGCATTTCTACTTGGTACTTCGTGACAAAAGCAGATGCTGCCAGTCTACGCTCATTCCAAACAGCTGCCTTTGAGGATGACGTTTTCAGATATTGCGAAGACGAACCGTGCCCCAGTACTCGCCTAAAGGTGCAAGCGTTGGGTATATTTAATGTTAGTGTGTGGAATGTTGTGTGTGAGATGCAGGAATACTCACGACTAGTACATCTTGCTCAAAAGCAGTTACATCACTGCAAACCTCAGCCACGATTCCTTATTTAGAACAATTCGCTAATGAATCAACATTCACACCGTAAATTCACAGAACACTCATTTGGGCAGGCGAAAATCCCCGTAGGCAGGTGGTTGACAAAGTAATCAAAACTGAAACTTCCTGGCGGAATAAAAATGTGTGTCGGACCGAGACTGGAACTCGGAACCTTTGCCTTTCGCGGGCAAGTGCTCTATCAGCGCACACTCCGCTGCAGAGTAAAAATTTCATTCTGGCAATCGAAACATGTTCGACTCATTTTGAAGCAAATCTTCGCCATTTATTACGGATACTATGAGTATTAGACTGCTACTGCTTTAACCTGAGAGAAAAATGTGTGTGTGTGAATTCCTAAGGGACCAAATTGCTGAGGTCATTGGTCCCTAGACTTACACACTACTTAATCTAACTGAAACTAACTTACGCTAAGGACAACACACACCCACTCCCGAGGAAGGACTCGAACCTCCGGCGGGAGGGGCCGCGCAATCCGTGACATGGCGCCTCTAACCGCTCCCCACTAACCTTATCGCACAAATACGTATGGCGCCTTAAATACTCAGCACAAAGGGGCACGTTTTTAATCAGTTGTGCCAACCTTTGTAAGCTGATCAGTTGTTGTAACTGCTTAATGCTGTTATTTGTAGTTGATTTTTAAAGAAATAAGGAACGCACATTTATCGCAACGTTCTCAAACTCTGATATCCGACAGCTCCCATTATGAACTCGGGTTCCCTCTAGGAAATCGATCAACGATCGGTTCACCGTCCCGCCTCACATACTGACGAGGGGAAGACCCCAGACACAGTCTGCTGATTCGGCACATATTTGGCGGGTCGCTTGTGAACAAACACTAAAATGAAAGATTCTATTTTGGAAGTCTACAGAAGGAAGGTCACCATTCCTGGACGTCATGGTCAAAAGAAGAGCGGATGGCATCCTGGGCCACAGGGTATACCGGAAGAAAATGCACACCGACCTGTATTTGCATGCGGATAGCTGCCACCACCCTTCGCAAAGCAATGGGCTGCTAAAAACACAGGGCGCGCACCAACTCTGATGCAGAGAGTCTGCCCCAAGAGCTGGAACACCTCAAAACTGTATTCCGAAAAAACGGGTACTCGGAATGGCAGATCAGACGCGCTCTCGGCCCCACCTCTACAGTACAGCGTGTGGAAACGGAAGAAGTCACGCAGGAAGAGATGGTCACTGCCTATATACCGTATACTGGCGCATTGTCGGGGAAATACGACGAATTTTGAGGAAACACTGAATAGGAACTGTCTTTTGGCCACCCAATAAAACACAAGCATTATTGGGAAGTGTGAAAGACGATCTCGGTTTGCGGAAGACTTTATTACAACAGGAATTAATATACGATCAGAAAGTATAACTTTAGACCAAACATATACCAGATTCCATTTCAGTGTTGGAAGACTTATATTGGACAGACAGTGCCCACCATCGAAGATCGTTGCCGAGAACATCAGAGGCACACTCGACTTAGGTACGCCAACAAGTCGGCGGTCGCAGAGCACTGGCCGGCCACGTTGGCCGAGAAGTTCTAGGCGCTCAGTCCGGAACCGCGCGGAAGTTACGGTCGCAGGTTCGAATCCTGCCTCTGGCATAGATGTGTGTGATGTCCTTAGGTTAGTTAGGTTTAAGTAGTTCTAAGCTCTAGGGGCCTGATGAGCACAGAAGTTAAGTCCCATAGTGCTCAGAGCCATTTGAACCATTTTTTTGCAGAGCACCGTTTGTCCGAAAATCACGAAAAGGAATACCAACATACCAAGGTCTTGGCACAGATATCTAAATACTGGGACAGCTTCGTTAGAGAGGCTATCGAAATTGGTACCAGAGACAGACTCATCAACCGAGATTGCGGCTATAACCTCAGCAAGGCATGGGAACCAGCATTTAGTCTAATTAAAAATACGCTCAGCAAAGAATACTAAGGGGCGACCGGGGCGGACGAGGCAGTTACACCGCCGCCACCACAGACGCCGATGCCAGCGTCACAGCGACTGCCAACGCGCGGCCGCTGGCGCGGAGCGCGGGGGGGAGCCGCTCGCCCTCAGGAGAACCTATCCCATGGAGTGGGACGGCGAAATACCTAGGGGTTACCCTAGACCGCAGGCCCACCTGGAAGCATCACATCCGTGATGTGAAAGGGAGAGCCATAGGACGCCTTCGCGCCCTGTATCCGCTGCTAAGCCGGCAGTCGTCATTGCCACCGCAACAGGGCATCACGCTTTACCTAACATTTGTTCGCGCACTGTTAGAGTATGCGGCCGTGGTCTGGGGGAAAGCAGCAGATGCTCACATTGTGACTCTGCACCGGATACAGAACCGCGCCCTGAAGACTGCCGTGTATCTTCCGAGGCGCTTCTCGACGCGCCAACTCCGCGAGGACACCGGGATCCTGCCTCTCCGATATAGGATTCGAGCCATCGCCAGGAAGTTCTACGAGAAGACGGGACGCTCCCGCAACCGGCTCATCCGTGGACTGGGCCAACAACCTCATCACAGGCCAACCACGCGTTGGCCTGACCTGCTTAGGGATTAAGTTTTATTAATAAAAAAAAAATGGTTCAAATGGCTCTGAGCACTATGGGACTCAACTGCTGAGGTCATTAGTCCCCTAGAACTTAGAACTAGTTAAACCTAACTAACCTAAGGACATCACAAACATCCATGCCCGAGGCAGGATTCGAACCTGCGACCGTAGCGGTCTTGCGGTTCCAGACTGCAGCGCCTTTAACCGCACGGCCACTTCGGCCGGCTTTTATTAATCCCTCAACAGAGTGTGTCTTTCTCTTTTTCAGGTTACACCAGCTAGGACCAATCAAAAAGAGTGGTAATGTATCTTTCTCTCTTTTACAGGAACCGCAGGAAAGACAAACCTTGTCTAAACTGCATCACCTCGAGCCAAGGACGGGCTCGTCTTTACAGCGTCAGTGTCAACAACAGGAGCTCAGCCTGCGGCACGCACTCCGCTGATCGACTCCCTGCGGCTCACTTCGTTACCGTAGGTCGCTTACGCCACTAGCCCATCGCAATGTCCGGGCGTAGGAAAGGAGGAAAAGGCAAGATCGCTGCCGCCGTCGAGTTCCTGCTAAAGGCAGTCGGAAGCAACGGTAGCGGCAACAAGAAGAAGAAGCCTGTGGCGCAATTACAGTGCTATAAGTGTCAGAAGATCCGGTAGTGTGTGTGAAGTGCGGGAAACCGCACGATACACGCAACTGCGACAAACCAGGGGGCACCGCGCCCGCGTGCGTGAATTGCAGCGGCGCGCACGCCGCAAACTCGTGCAGCTGCGGCTACCTGAAGTAACGGCAGCGCAGAATGGGGTCACCACACATGAAGAGGTGGCCCAAGAAGACAAGGTGGACACCCCGCCCTCCTGCTCAAGCAGGGGAAGCGAGCCGCACCACAGCTAAGATGACGACGGCGTGTTCCGCGAAATGTTGCGGAAAGCCAGCGATGACGCCATTGCCGCGCTCAAATCCGCCATGGCGGAAGAGAGGGTGGCTCTGAGGGCGGAACTCGATGAGATGCGTCGCGAGCTGACACAAGTCACGGTAGTCCTGTACCTCGCATCTCGCTCGAGACCTGAAGAGGCGCTGACACCCCACCCCCCTCCACCCCAGTATGGGGGTAAATGCGGAAACGCAAACGACCTTCTCCCTGGTCGACGCGGAAACGCAGTCTGCTAGGGAGGTGGTCATGGAGCCGGGGACACACGCCGATAGTACGAAGACGGCTCCCTTGGAAACAGCCGCCCCTTCTGACTCTGCAGATACGCAGACAGCAGAAGAGACGCCCACGGAGACAGACAGAGGAGAAGACGAGCCGTACTTCGAGTGCCCGCCCTCCCCAACAAGAATTGTGTGGGGGAGGTACTCACCAAGATTGCAGACTCCCTTCGAGATGGCAGCTATCCCCACCACCCGCACTGTTCACGGAAACCGATATCCCGCCCCTCCCACACAAACCCTATTCATCCAGTGGGCGTGTGAACCCCTAAACCAGAAGATCAAAGGGAGGGAACTCGTCTGGCTTGCGGATCTGGAGCTAATAAACTGCTACCCGATCTTCACCGACGCCGACTGGAGGTACATGACGAAACAAGCCATCCTGTACGTCAAACAGTACTCGCCGCCAGTGGACCACTCCCGTCTGACCAAAATAGAGTTTGGACAGCCAGGAAACAAGAACAAGAAGAAGAATAAGAAGCCGCTAGAGACATCTGGCCGTTAAGTCTTAGTTCCAGATAACCCAGAGGCCCAGCCACAACAAGAGGAAAAACATCTCGACCAATCAGGAGTAGGGGAGGAACAGCTTCTCACAGCTTAAACTCATGTGAGTCGGGTCAAGGATAAGGCCCGTCATGTTAGCGCTAGCTCAGGAGCTCAGTTCGTCAGCACACCAGACGATGGCGACATGTCCGAAATATTGTGCACGTTGGACACCCATGGACTGAAGTACGCCACAAACGTAAATTTTCCTAGGAATAGAGGAAAGAAACTTTCTGGACTGCCCTTATGTACCGTTAAGGTAAACGTACTGAACGAAAGTGCCACTGGCGTAGCGACCAAGGTATTTGGCTTAGGAGAAAAGCTGTGTTCGATTCCTAAGTGCATTTTATTTTTTTCATTTATATATCTTCTTTTACAAAATCGGTAGGAAAATAACGGTTAATAAAGTAAGTAAATCAATAAAGAATAACAAGGAAAGCGGTTAAATTCCTCAAACTACTTGGATTAGCGAACAATTAAAATTCTAAGCCTCGTTATATGTAAACACTTCCGAGTAAGAGTGCTTAGAAGACGAGCATTAGCCGGCCGAAGTGGCCGTGCGGTTCTAGGTGCTGCAGTCTGGAACCGTGAGACCGCTACGGTCGCAGGTTCGAATCTTGCCTCGGGCATGGATGTGTGTGATGTCCTTAGGTTAGTTAGGTTTAACTAGTTCTAAGTTCTAGGGGACTCATGACAGAAGTTGAGTCCCATAGTGCTCAGAGCCATTTGAATCATTTTGGAACAAGACGAGCGTTCTACGCACTTGATCGCACAATGGAGAGAAACGATCTCTTACCGCAGTTGCGATACAGGGCGCAGAAAAATTGTGCCACGAAATTTTAACCCTGCATAGCTGATGCCAGTAGGAACCAAAATTACTAATGTTGTGTAGGTCGCCAAGCACAATTTTTAAACTACGGAAACTTGACGCCACGCGCTCCGATAGGCCGCGGGACTGCCCTGTTGCCGGATGCTCTGGACAACACTTGTCCGCGAATGCTTTGCCTGCCGGAGATCGCGATGTATCCAAGCGGCCCGCACGCTCGTTGGCAGCGCGCCAGCCTTCCACTCTGGGGGCCAGGGGGCGAATCCGCCGGGGTCCCGACACATCTACTGTAGTTTCATGATAAGACGTACTGAGAACAAACCCATCAACAGCTGTTATTTCGCGTACAGAAAGTCTTTCACAAATTGTGTCGTTCCTGAAAATACCCTTTTTTGTAGCTAGGACATTTTTTACTTAAAGCAGGTGCTCAAACTGGCGACCGGTGTCCGAATTGGTGACCCTCTGACGCAACACAAGCTTGGTAACGTCGAACGGTGTTTTGCCGAACTCTTTCAAAGATTCCTGGCGTTGCCCTGATGTGATTGGTGGCATATTGAATGCGATCCATTAATTCCTCTTCGTTTCTAGTTGGTTCGCATCCGGGTGGGTGAACTAGAACCTTGAAGAATCCCCGCAGGAAAAAGTCTAGTGGCGTGAGGTCTGGTGATCGCGGAGGCCATGTCCTACGACGCCTCTGCCAGCTACCCAGCCGTCGAAGAGTTCACTTAACCCTTTCGGCCACGAATTAGTTTCTTCTGAAAATAAAAATCATGGCTTTGTTGTCCAGTTCTTCGAGTTAAATTATGATTTTTCAGATGTATACAATACTCAGAGGTGCCTCTCCCCCCATCCCCCCCCCCCCCCCTCCTCAAGGTTGGATACAACATTGTGTTGGTGCAGTATAAGTCGAAAAGTTAAAGTATTTCATTTGATTTTTTTTCACCACAATACATAAATTACGCAAAGCTTACTTATTGATTACATACAGAAACTATGCTTTTACAATTGTGAAGAATGATAATCAAAGAAACAACTTTTTTATACCCAGACATAAGTGAATGTTACATTTTACACTATAAAATTTGGTATTGCCTTTGCAACCCGGTTTCTTCCACCTGTCAAATGATTTTTTATCGCTGAGCGCTGGAAGATGCCAAACGTTGTCCAAACGAACATCAGCTTCTGGACGAACTTTCGCATTGACTCGTTTTGAAGTACTTGGGGATGGCATTGGACTCTCACTAATGTGCCGCCTCCTTTTCCCGGCTGCTAGCTTATCAACACTACTGGCCATTAAAATTGCTACATCACGAAGATGACGTGCTACAGACGCGAAATTTAACCGACAGGAAGAAGATGCTGCTATATGCAAATGATTAGCTTTTCAGAGCATTCACACAAGGCTGACGCCGGTGGCGACACCTAAAACGTGCTGACATGAGGAAAGTTTCCAACCGATTTCTCATACACAAACAGCAGTTGAACAGTGGACGTTACATTTCAGATGTGTTACGACCCGTGGCTCTACCCTTCATTCGATCCCTGCGAAACCCTACATTTCAGCAGGATAATGCACGGCCGCATGTTGCAGGTCCTGTACGAGCCTTTCTGGATACAGAAATTGTTCGACTGCTGCCCTGGGCAGCACATTCTCCAGATGACTCACCAATTGAAACTCACCAATTGAAAACGTCTGGTCAGTGGTGGCCGGGCAACTGGCTCGTCACAATACGCCAGTCACTACTCTTGATGAACTGTGGTATCGTGTTGAAACTGCATGGGCAGCTGTACCTGTACACGCCATCCAAGCTCTGTTTGACTCAATGCCCAGGCGTATCAAGGCCGTTATTATTGCGAGAGCTGGTTGTTCTGGGTACTGATTTCTCAGGATCTATGCACGCAAATTGCGTGAAAATGTAATCACATGTCAGTTCTAGTATAATATATTTGTCCAATGAATACTCGTTTGTCATCTGCATTTCTTCTTCGTGTAGCAATTTTAATGGCAAGTAATGTATTTTTGTCAGTACTTTCACCACACTTGCCGTAAAGTGAAGCAAATCAAGGGTCTTATTTTTAGGATACCTAAGCCTGATGGTAAGGGGATCTCCAGAACCCATAATAAAAAATGCTGTTAAAAAAAGAGAAACTCGTAAAGAACGCACATCTGAGTAGCCCAGATGAAAATGCCGCTAAATTCATTTTATGTCTGTTTTGAGGTGGGCACACGGCCGTGTCTATTTTTCAGCGCTTACATGATGGAATTCAGGTAGCAAAACCGGCTGTAAACCGTCGAAAGCGGTTGTCGAAAGTAGTGTTCGGTTTCAAGAGCAGCTAACTGCATGTTGTCGGGGTGCAAAGCCCGCTAAATGCTCAATAGGCGTGGCTGTTGCCCTGCCATGTCTGGATGCAAAACATGTGAACAGAGATCAGACTTACCAATCTGGACATTCAACGCTACCTTGCGGTCTGTTACGATTAGAATGGATATTTTTCTTATTCAGCTTTAGGTTGGCTGCGTTGTAACAAATTCGTAAGCAACAATAACATTCTCGCTGCCAATGCATTGTCGTTTGGATGGGACAAATGTTTCGTGATTATCGCAGTTTCACTTATCATGCAGTTAGCGAGCTTTGCGTCTAGGCTACGAAACTTACAAGATACCGAATGATATGAAACGTCTGATATTACCTCCGTCGTTGTCCTCTTGTTAAAAATTATCGCAAAGATCATCGGATAGGTAGTCACCTCAGATGAAGTAAGGAGCTCTACAACTTCTTCTTCTTCTGTAAATGGCCTTTGACTATCTTGGACTCGAGTCCGAGTGAAATCACCGTAAGATGACTAAAAAAACAGTGAAATAATGTCCTAAATTTCTATGCTGTTACAACCTTTCAATCACAATGTCCTCATTGAACCGTGATGAAATGTCACGGTTGGTTCTCTGTGTTTCCTCCTTGCCTGTAGCGCGTTCCTTTTGAAATTCTCGATTCGCGCTCTGCTGATTTCTTACCCGGCTGCCTGCCGTGTTTGCGTGAGAGCGTCGGTCAGGAGGAGGAAATCTGATTCAACGTCTGGGAGTGTTCAGGGGGCCACGCCGTTTTGTTGATGGTTTGGGGTGACTCGTGTCAGCTGTGATACCAGCCAATGTTACAGTCTTTGTCGCAGGTGGATCCAAGGGGATGACGCCTGGCTGTCCATTGAAACTCCTATCCTACGAATGTCATTGGACTTAAAATAAGTGCTTTTGACCGTTTTTTGCGTCATTTCCACGCAACTGGGGATTCCGGCGTTTGCAGTGATTCGGCGAAGATTATTACTTTCGTCGGTGTGTAAATGATTGAACAAGGAGCAGTTTATTTAATGCTCACCTTATGCTCGTGTTCTGCGTGTGCTGCTTGAGAGTGTAAACTTGACTCTCATCTGTCTGTCGATTTTAAGCGCATCGTCAAATACTGAATCCAAGTAATGACTTTCAATTAATTAGCTGGATTGTTTCTTTCTTCGACACGCCTCGTGTTAAATGGCAAAGTAGAATTGTAGACCTTAACTTGCTACCTCTTTTGCGTGACATCAGTAACAGAGCCTAACATATTAACTTATTAAGGCTTGTGGTAAACAAAGGTATTTAAGTATGTTGTTTTAAAATATTATCTGAAGGAAAAAAGAAATGAATGCACTTGGGAAGCGAATGTAGGTTTTCTGCTCCCCAGCCAAATGCCTTGGTCGCTATGCCAGCGGTGTTTTCGTTGTACGGCATTTACCTTAGTGGTACATAAGCGGCAGTTAAAAAAGTTTTTTTCTGGATTTATGGGAAAACGGTCATCAACAGTAACTGCTCTTTCGAGAACAAGTTACTGTCTTCGTATGCATCATGAGAAATATTCAGATTTCAGTTACCTATCTATCCCGTCAACGTTGAGTCGATTGTGCGTCATGAACTTTAGGCCTGGTTTTGTCAAAAACAGAGGGGGTGTTGAGCCAAAATGTCTTAAATTCTTTCATTTTATATTATGCACAAACGACCTGCCAATTACGAGCAGAATCTGTTGGCCATGTCTCAAGTGTTATCCTTCTAGGCATTCCGCAGCCCCATCCGCTTTACACTGATGGTCAGCAGGTTGCATAACTTGTATCAGTATAAGGCTTGGGCATTGTACTGTGCTTGGACGCGCCGAGTCCTTAACAAGTGGAAAGCAGTGGACCCTACGCCAATGGAGCAATGTGACTGATATACAACATCTCATCGATGTTGCCCACCCCTACAGACAAACCTGTCTGCCAGCTCGTGAATGTTGAGGAAGAAGTTTTGCGTATCCACTGTTCACGAGTGCCCAGGACGAAGTACTTTTGTATTCGATATCGTCTTCTGACTAGCTCGAACAACCTGTGTTCGTGCCAGACAGTCAGGGACCAGACCTGTTTAGCTTTTAATGCCATTTTGTGTTAACGGCAGCTCTGAAAAAGTTGAAACTATGGTAAAAACAGGTTAATTACCAAGTGGAGCGTGCTGGCGGAGTTGCTCACTAAAAATAACATTTCTTTCAAAACACATTTTTACTTATCAAGACACTCTAACTGCTTGTTCATAGATGCGACTGTTACAAGTAAGGTTACTTACAATTTCAATTATCCTCAGAAAATACTAAATTTTAAAATGTGGTTTTGTTTCATGTTTATTCGTATATCATTTACTGAATACTTTAGCTCTTAGAGTAAATAAAGCATCACACATTTAATGCACAACAAGAAAACATTCAACAGTTAAGATTATAAAGAAACAGATTTCTTTAAAATTTCCCTAAGAGACAGTTGGTATGTACACAGCCGAGCAGTATTCAATTAATTAATGGAACAAATCAGAGCGCTATTGTCTACCTTTTACGTTCTATTAAATTCCAGATCAGATTTAAACAACATCTGTCCTCTGGCAGAAACGTAAATGCTGTGGTATAAAAATAGAATCTTACAATTCGGCCTACAAGTGACCAGACAATAATTACAAAATTATTGGAACAACTGCTCTGAAAGTGATCAGCTACTTACAAAATAATTCCAACAACAGCTCTTGACCCTGAACAATAAATGAAGAACTCAAGAACGCAGTATTCTTTTAAGCACAAACGTTACCCACAGTGACATAGATTATAATAGGCTTAGTACAGTTGATTTCAAACGACTGCCGTTGCTCCAACGAAGATCGATTAATTCACCTAAATTCTGTATTTTCCAGATATTGGACTTCCGCTTCTTTTTGCTGCACAATTATCTTTGAACGTGTTTCGTCTCCGACCATTGCAGCACTAGCTTTGGTCATGCTCTGTAGAATGTAAACATTGCAGGAATTCTTTTGTATATTAAAATGTGTAGTTTACGTCCTGCAACGCCATGAAAATATCGTCAAAATGCCTTTTCATTTCCTTCCTAAAAGTAATGTTTGGTTATATCGTTTACCTTTCGGCTACGTGCTGTGTAGGTTCACCTCCGCAGCTCAGAGGGTAGCGTTTCTGGCTGCTATGCAAAGAAACCGGGTTCGATCTTCAGTACTTCGAAGGATTTTTTTCCCTTGGTGGGAAGACTAGACTGGGGTGCACTCAGCCTCGTGATAACAACTGAGGAGCTATTTGAGTTACAAGTAGCGGCTCCAAGGTGAAGAAAACCGACAACGGCCGGGACAGGGGTATGCTGAAGCCACCTCCCTCCGTACCGCATCCAATCGGCGATCGTCGGTCGGGAGGTCCCGACTGGCCTATAAGGGCCAGAAGACGGAGCTTTGCTTGGCTGCTACTTTCATTAAATTTTGGTGTCATGTAGTAACTACAGAAATATGTGGACTTGATTAACGCGTGGTGCGAAAACTAGCAATTGATTCTAAATAATAAACAGTGTAAGGCCCTCCATACGAATACTTAAAAATATTCGTCAAATTTCGGTTACCAATTGAATCACAAAAATTTAAAAATTGTTCAAGTAAATACCTCGTAATTACCAACAACTTACATTGGAAACATCGATCATCACACAGAAAATACTGCGGCTACTGCGAATCAAAGACTGCGTTTTATTAGCTGAACATTCACAAGATGCAGCAGTATCCTAAGCAGACTGTTTACACTATGCTTGTGCGTCACTTTCTGGAATACTTCTGCGTGCTGTGGGATCCTTACCAGTTAGGACTGACAGAAAACCGAGAAAGTTCAAGGGACAGCTTGTTATGTATATTTATGAAATATGAATGTTACGGATATGATAAGAGAGTTGGGGTGGCAACCATTAAAACAAAGGTTTTTTTCCGTTTCGACGATTTCTTATCACAAAATTAGAATTGCCAACTGTCTCCTTCGAAAGCCAAAACATTTTTTACTCCAACCTACATGGAGAGAACTAGACTATAGTCATAAAATAAGAGAAATCAGAGCTCACACAGAAAGAATTAAGTGTTAATTTTTCCCACATGATATTCGAATGTGGCGATGGAGAAACAGTTCGACGGTAGATGTATCAACCATATGAAGAGTAACCATATAGGTGGAGACGCAAAGTACGAGTACATAGTGTACATCTTCGCAAAGTATGGATATAATTTGTGCATGACTACACGCCATCCCAATATTTACTCCTTGCACGGCAACATCTAATACATATGATTAACAAGAAAAGGATTCATTAAAAGGCGCTAGTAGCATGGCATCCTCCTACCTACGAGTATTTTCTTGCACATGTGTGAGACACTTTTATCTGAATCCCTGTATACTGTGTTACCTTCGACTGCGAGGAGACGCAGAATCAGTCATGAATTCAGTTGTAAAGACTCTGGTTGCGCCAGATGTGTTGTACTCATGACAGTGTCAGCTGGTACTGTTGCACAAATGAAGTTCAGGGAGTGGGATAGCCCACGAAGTCTTGTCAGTAAGTCAGGTTCTGAAACGCCATAGCTTGTAATACACCGCAATGAACACTCCACTGCGAAAATAAGAGGCAAATTACGAGCCTGTTGAAGCAAAGTAATGTGCTGCAATTTAGCTGTCTGCGTGACTCGCCAAACGCTTAGTCCCAAGGCTGCAGGACCCCTTCCACACTTCTTCCGGTGCTTACTCCGTTCTTCACGACGTCTTACTTCGGTACAATCAGTTTTTACAGCCATGCCCAATTTAAAAGCTCCGTTTCATGGTCAGTCTTTTCGAACAGCGTGATCGTAAAGTCCGTACACTTTAAATTACTTAGTGCGCAAGAACTAAGGACCATTCAGATATATTTGCATGTCATTCCATTCCTACGTGGATAGCCGGCCGAAGTGGCCGTGTGGTTCTAGGCGCTGCAGTCTGGAACTGCGAGACCGCTACGGTCGCAGGTTCGAATCCTGCCTCGGGCATGGATGTGTGTGATGTCCTTAGGTTAGTTAGGTTTAATTAGTTCTAAGTTCTAGGGGACTGATGACCTCAGAAGTTGAGTCCCATAGTGCTCAGAGCCATTTGAACCTACGTGGATGTCAAATGTGGAAAACAATAATCCTCAATCATATCCCTTAATAATGATTTCAAGGTTCCGCGGCTGCTAAAGATATGGCGATTCAAATCTTTGAGAAAATTAACTCACCATGAGGTCAAAAAACGGAAAAGGTAAAGTTTAAAGTCCAGACCACAATGAATTCGTTTGAGTAGAAGCACTGACTCAATGGGCGAGGATAGGGGCACGAAATATGCTGCATTTTTAAGAATATTATCTTTTTAAAGTGCTAAGGACTGCTTCTGAGACTGCAGGGAATTTCAAACGCACGTTATTATTCTTCAATAGTTCAGTATTCCACTTCTTTCCATATTGATTCTTGCGGACGATTCTCCTAAATTTTAGCCTAATCTTCATTTCTGAATAGTGATCACAATCTACAGGGTGAGTCAAGAGGAAAGGAACATGCTTTAACGGATGATAGTATTAGTGATTCTGAACAAGGAACGTTATACGAACGTGAGAACAGGACAAATGCAGGTGGTAGTAAATTAAAAACTGCGGCCTAATGGTTTGTTTAATAGTGTATGATTTTCCTCACAAAAATGTACGAAAAGGCCGTCGTCAACTGAAATGCATTCTGCAGCTCTCGTAGACAGCTGCTGGGTTGTTGATCTGAGCTTATAAGTACAGTCCTTTACTTGGGCACACGTTTCAGTGAGGTGCTCTGTCACAGGCCGTGCAGAATGTCCAGGAGCTCCGTCGTGCAGAAAGTACATACTATGTCTTGTTGCCAAAGGAATATCCTCAAAGTATTCTGGTAACATATTTTGAAAGAAATGCAACTGACGCCCGTGATTTTCAAACAGGAGCATTTCGGACTTGGTTAAGAAAAGAAAATATGTTCATTTGAAGTTTTTTGTTCAGAATCACCAATACTATCAACCTTCAAAGCATGTACCTTTCTTCCTGACTCATCCTGTATATCTGCTTCTGATTACGCCTTACAATCTACTGTATGATGTTGGGAACTTTGTCTGACCCTGATGTAATCCAACAGGAATCTTCCTGTGTCTCCAGTCCTTTTCCAAGTATACCTTCTCTCTTGTGATTTTTGAACAGTTAATTTTATGTTATTGTCTACGGCCTTGCTGCAGTGGTAACACCGGTTTCTGTCAGATCACCAATGTTTAGCGCTGTCGGGCTGGGCTAGCACTTGGGGATGGGTGACCATCTGGTCTGCCGTGCGCTGTCTGCAAACTAGGTGCACTCAGCCCTTGTGAGGCAAACTGAGGTACTGCTCGTCTGAGAAGTAGCGGCTCCGGTCCCTTAAACTGACATACGGCTGGGAGAGCGGTGTGCTGACCACATGCCCCTCCGTATTTGCATCCAGTGACGCCATTGGGCCGAGGATGACACGGCGGCCGGTCGGTACCTTCATGGCCTTTTCGGGTGGAGTTTAGTTTGGTTTAAATTATTAACTAAATTTTTTTTGCAAGAATTTAGTTAGTCTTTCTCCTCTCTCATTCCTACTGCCAAGCCTGTGTTAACCTATAACTCTGCCTCCTCTTCCCTCCCCTACTACAGCGATCCATCCACCTTATTAGATTTCCGTATTCCTTTAAATACCGTATTACCCATTCAATGTCCTCATACTTTATCACTTCTGCTGGTAGCGTAGGCATCTGCACCTGAATTATTGCAAATGGCGTTGATTTGCTGTCGATTCTAACGAGAATTTCCGTATCTCTGAACTGTTTACAATAACTCACTCTCTGCCTACCTTCTTTTTTTTTTAATGACGAATCCTACTCCCGTTGCATCATTTTCTGCTGTTGGTGTTACCCCGCCTTGGTATTAACCACATTCTTCTGGCAAGATAGCCTTACCCTGTCATATTTTTCACTGGCCGACACTATATCCAGACTGAAAATTTGTACTTTCCTTTCCGCGCGGGATTAGCCGAGCGGTCTTGGGGGCTGCAGTCATGGACTGTGCAGCTGGTCCCGGCGGCGAGGTTCGAGTCCTCCCTTGGGCATGGGTGTGCGTGCTTGTTCTTAGGCTAATTTAGGTTAAGTAATGTGTACGCTTAGGGCTGATGACCTTAGCAGCTAAATCCCATAAGATTTGACACACATTTTTTTGTACTTTCCTTTTCAGATTTTCTAGCTTCCGAACCACATTCAACCTTTCCACGCTCCGATTCGTAGAATGTTTTTTAATTGGTAATTTAATATTTTTCTCAGGGTCAGCTCTCTCCTGGCGGTCTTCAGCAGGAGATCAGTTTGGGGAACTATTCCGGATTATTTTTTGATTGGAGATCATGGTGACAATTATCCGCAGCTGCTGATGGTCACTATCAATGAAAATGCCGATAACAAATGGTAAAACTTGGTTTTAATTATCCACTTTACCGGTATCATGGCTTACAGCCTACATGTTTAAGAATTGAAATATGTCTGCAAACTGTATTGAAAATTTGTAATATTATATAAATATTATTCGAAACGCACTCACTAAAGATATTAATCCACCACAGCCGTTCTGAGAAAACTGTCAATATTTAAAAATTAGCCGAAGGAAGAGTGCTCGGGATGGTGGCCCCTTTAATACCCTCAGCTAATGTTGCCGGGTGGGTCGAACCGATATATTGGCCATTCATTCACTGTGCTGAAGGCTAAAACCGATTCCGAAGATACACTCCTGGAAATGGAAAAAAGAACACATTGACACCGGTGTGTCAGACCCACCATACTTGCTCCGGACACTGCGAGAGGGCTGTACAAGCAATGATCACACGCACGGCACAGCGGACACACCAGGAACCGCGGTGTTGGCCGTCGAATGGCGCTAGCTGCGCAGCATTTGTGCACCGCCGCCGTCAGTGTCAGCCAGTTTGCCGTGGCATATGGAGCTCCATCGCAGTCTTTAACACTGGTAGCATGCCGCGACAGCGTGGACGTGAACCGTATGTGCAGTTGACGGACTTAGAGCGAGGGCGTATAGAGGGCATGCGGGAGGCCGGGTGGACGTACCGCCGAATTGCTCAACACGTGGGGCGTGAGGTCTCCACAGTACATCGATGTTGTCGCCAGTGGTCGGCGGAAGGTGCACGTGCCCGTCGACCTGGGACCGGACCGCAGCGACGCACGGATGCACGCCAAGACCGTAGGATCCTACGCAGTGCCGTAGGGGACCGCACCGCCACTTCCCAGCAAATTAGGGACACTGTTGCTCCTGGGGTATCGGCGAGGACCATTCGCAACCGTCTCCATGAAGCTGGGCTACGGTCTCGCACACCGTTAGGCCGTCTTCCGCTCACGCCCCAACATCGTGCAGCCCGCCTCCAGTGGTGTCGCGACAGGCGTGAATGGAGGGACGAATGGAGACGTATCGTCTTCAGCGATGAGAGTCGCTTCTGCCTTGGTGCCAATGATGGTCGTATGCGTGTTTGGCGCCGTGCAGGTGAGCGCCACAATCAGGACTGCATACGACCGAGGCACACAGGGCCAACACCCGGCATCATGGTGTGGGGAGCGATCTCCTACACTGGCCGTACACCACTGGTGATCGTCGAGGGGACACTGAATAGTGCACGGTACATCCAAACCGTCATCGAACCCATCGTTCTACCATTCCTAGACCGGCAAGGTCCAACAGGACAATGCACGTCCGCATGTATCCCGTGCCACCCAACGTGCTCTAGAAGGTGTAAGTCAACTACCCTGGCCAGCAAGATCTCCGGATCTGTCCCCCATTGAGCATGTTTGGGACTGGATGAAGCGTCGTCTCACGCGGTCTGCACGTCCAGCACGAACGCTGGTCCAATTGAGGCGCCAGGTGGAAATGGCATGGCAAGCCGTTCCACAGGACTACATCCAGCATCTCTACGATCGTCTCCATGGGAGAATAGCAGCCTGCATTGCTGCGAAAGGTGGATATACACTGTACTAGTGCCGACATTGTGCATGCTCTGTTGCCTGTGTCTATGTGCCTGTGGTTCTGTCAGTGTGATCATGTGATGTATCTGACCCCAGGAATGTGTCAATAAAGTTTCCCCTTCCTGGGACAATGAATTCACGGTGTTCTTATTTCAATTTCCAGGAGTGTATAACTCAAAACGTAGTTACCGTAGATACAAAGTAGTATAAACTAGGCAGGCCGCTTTATACCATCTCAGACCAAACATGAAAGACACAGGTCGCAAGGGTAGGCCCTACATTCACAATGCACACGTGATTAAAAGCGCTCGGTTCTTACAGCATACACTGACGTAAAAAAATCACAACACCAAGATGAAGTTGTGCGACATAAACGAAAGTTTTTAGCCATGATTTTGTATCTTAAAGATGAGGTCTATTCAAATTCTCTGCCAGCTGCATGAGAGTGGCACTAGTAACGCCTCTGAAGATGCAAATTAATTAGGTTTGCTTTAAATACACGCCGTAACGATCGTGAGCGTTAGTTCCCTTTGAGATTGGACGTGGTGAGCTGATGTTAGTCATGAATGCTTTTAAGGCGGCAAAGACGCTGTTATCACTGACTTCCAACGAGCTTGTGTAATATTCTTTCTGCGATGTTTCACACAGACTTGGCAGGAATGTAGGCATTGTGCATGGTGATTGGCAGCGGTGGTCACGAGAATGTACGGACACAGGAAGACCGGGTTCCAGTGGCCCACGTAGCGGAACCGGGAGGGAAGAGCATCGTGTTCGGCGTATGGCTGCGGCGCATCGTACTGCATCTGCGGCAGCAATTTGAGCAGCATTTGGCACCACAGTGACACAACGAACTGTTAGAGATCGGTCACTTCAAGGACACCTCAGAGCCATACGCCCTGTAGCGTGCATTCCGCTGTCCTCAAACCATTGCCACTTACAACTTCAGTTGTGTCAAGCGTGAGCTCATTGGAGGGTAGGGTGGAGCTCTGCTGTGATTTCTGATGGAAAGCACCTCAAGAAAGGATTATCAAACCTTTTAATCTATAGATATTAAGAAATTTTTCTTCAGAAACGCTTTTCTTTCCATTACCAGTTTACATTTTATATCCTGTTTCGTCCATCGTTAGCTGTTATGCTGTCCAAAAACTCACCTGTTAGTTTGTGTGTCTCGCTTCCTAATCTAATTCCCTCAGCATCACCTGATTTAGCTCGACAACATTCCATTACCTTTGTTTTCCCTTGGTTAATGTTCATCTTATATCCTCCTTTCAAGACACTGTCCATTCCGCTCAAATGCTCTTCCAAGTCCTTTGCTGTCTCTGACAGAATTACAATTACATCGGCGAACCTCAAAGTTTTTATTTCTTCACCATGGATTTTAATACCTACTCCGAAATTTTCTTTTGTCTCCTTTACTGCTTGCTCAGTATGCAGATTGAATAACATTGGGGATAGGCTAAAACCCTGTCTCACTAACTTTTCAATCACTGCTACCCTCTCGTGCCCCTCGACTCTCATAACTCCCATCTGGTTTCTGTACAAATTGTAAATAGCCTTTCGCTCTCTGTATTTTACCTCTGCTGTCTTAAGAATTTCAAGGAGAGTTGCACTCACCACTGTCAAAAGCTTTCTCTAAGCCTTCAAATGCTATAAACGAGGGTTTGCCTTTCCTTAACGTATCTTCTAAGATATGTAGTGGGGTCAGCGTTGCCTCGCGTGTTCCTACATTGGTTCGGAATCCAAACTGATCTTAGCCAAGTGGTCGGGTTCTCCCAGTTTTTTCCATTCTTCTCTAAAGAATGATTGTTAGTATTTTGCAGCCTGGACTTATTAAACTTAGTTTGGTGATATTCACACCTGTAAGCAACTCATTTCATTGGAATTGGAATTATTGTATTCTTCTCGAAGTCTGAGGGTATTTCGCCTGTCTGATATGTTTTGTACACCAGACGAGACTTTTATCATAGCTACATCTTCCAAGGATATCAGTAGCTCTCACGAAATATCTACACTGGGGCCTTGTTTCGACTTAGGTCTTTCAGTGCTCTATCAAATTCTTCTCGCAGTATCGTGTTTCCCATCTAATCTTCATCTATGTCTCCTTTCGTTTCTATAATATTGCTTGCAAATTCGTGACCATTTATAGCCCCTGTATACATACTCCTGCCACCTATCAGCTTTCCCTCCTTTGCTTAGGAATGATTTTCCATCTGACCTCTTGATGTTCATACAGCTGCTTCTCTTCTCTCCAAATGCCTCTCTAAATTTCCTGTAGGCGGTATCTATCTTTCCCATAGTAATATATGCTGCTAACTACTGACATTTGCTCTCTAGCCATTCATGCTTAGCCATTTTGGACTTCCTGTCACTCATATTTTAGATGTTTATATTCCCTTTAACCTGCTTCAGTTGCTGAATTTTTGTATTTTCTCCTTTCATCAATTACATTCAACTTCTCCCGTGTTATCCAACGACTTCTACATGGTCTTGTCTTTCTACCTGCTGCCTTCACTATTTCATCTCTCAAAGCTACCCATTTGTCTTTTACTGTATTTCTTTCCCCTGTTCTTGTTAATCGTTGCCTAGTGCTCCCCCTGAAATTCTAAATAATTTCTCGTTCTTTATCCAGGTCCCATCTCCTTAATTTCCCACCTCTTTGCAATTTCTTATTTTTAACCTACAGTTCAAACCAATAAATAGTAGTCAGTCCACATCTGCCCCTGGAAATACAATTTTAAACTTGTTTCCTAAATCTGTTTTACCATTATACCAGCATAATCAATGTGAAAACTGCCGGGGCCTCCAGGTCTCTTCCACGCGTACAACCTTCTTTCATGATTGTTAAACCAGGTATTAGCAATAATTAAACTGTGTTCTGTGCAAAACTCTAGCAGGTGGCTCCCTGTTTCATTCCTTTCCCCCAATCCATATTAATCTTTTTTTCCTTTTCTTCCTTTTCCTGCTATCGAATTCCAGACACCCATCACTATCAAATCTTCGTCTCCTTTAACTAAATGAATAGCTTCTTTTATCTCATCACGCATTTATTCCACCTCTTCATGCGGAGTTAGTTGGCATATAAACTAATACCACGGTTATGGGTGTGGGCTTAATGCCCATCTTGGGTATAATAATGCTTTCACTAGGCTGTTCATAGTAGTTTACCGTTTGTACTTTCTTATTCATTATTAAACATTCTCCTGCATTACCCCTATTTGTTTTTGTATTTATAGGCCCTTGTTCAACTCAACATGAGTCCTGTTCCATCTGCCACCGAACTTCACTAAATCGTTCAGTATCTAACTATAAATTTTCTAGCCTACCTGCTCGATTAGGGATCTAATATTCCAAGCTCCGATCTGTAGAACGCCAGTTTTGTTTCTCCTGACGACTACATCCTCCTGAGTAGTTCGCGCCTGGAGATCCGAATGGGAAACTATTTCACCTCCGGAATATTTTACCCAAGAGGATGCCATAGTCATTTAACCATACAGTAGAGCTTCATGCCCTCGGAAAAATTACTGCTGTAATTTCCCCTTGCTTTCAGCCGTTTGCAGTACCAGCACAACAAGGCCATTTAGGTTGATGTTACAAGGCCAGATAAGTCAATCACCCAGACTTTTGCCCCTGAAACTACCGAAAAGCCTGCTGCCTCTCTTCAGGAACCATACATTTATTTGGCCTCTCAACAGATACCCCTCCGTTGTGGTTGCACCTTTGGTACGGCTGTCTGTATCGCTGCGGCACGCAAGCCTCCCCAGTAACGTCAAGGTTCATGGTTCATGGAGCCGATACACATTATGTTTCCTTAATACAATGGTTTCGATTGCCTTCTGCATCTTCATGCCTTTGGTCACTGCTGACTCTTCCGCTTTTTAGGGTCAGTTGCACACCCAGAGGAAGAATGATACCCCAAACTTGTGTCCGCCCCTCCGCTCTCTGAGAGAATGCCGTTGGTAGAACGACAGTGACCCCATATGCCATAAGTTTCTCAGCCGCCAGTGCTAGTGATTTTTTAATTCAGGATTTAAGCCGAGGCTGTGACTGAACCCGTCACGAAGGGCATTCTGATTACTAGTCGCAGACGCTACCGCTGGACCAGTATATTACATAATTTACTGAAGTATATGATGGTACATTAGAATATGGAAGTGTGCTAAAAACGTGGAAGGTATCAAAAGTACATTAGGGCTACCAAAGAGTACTTTCCTTGTCAAAATATGTAAAGTGCTATCAAATGTTCAGAAGTAAATGAGAAATAACTTTCTTACACTCTACGTCTGCACAACACTGTACAATGAAATCTAAAACTGGGACAGTGGAGAAGCCAAAGTACGAATGGCTTTGCGATGCAGCGCTTCAAGGGAAGGCGTTGAATGAAAATTCTTACCAGGAAAATAGACAATTTACTGGGACATCGTACAGTTGAAGCAGCTAGGACATATTTACTAGATACTCGAATGAGTAATAGAAGGAATACATTCTATGAGCAGACAGATTCAAACACGTAAAATAGATGTCGCGGATGCGGATGGGCATGATGCAAGAGCTCGGCACGATTATGTATTGTCGCTTAGCGAACAAAATATGTGTGTCTAAAATATCAGACAATCTTCGTCGTTCTTAACCGACGTATTAGTGTCTGGGCACCACAAGGCAGTGCTACAGGGCCGTCGTTATTTATCATATACAGAATGGACCATTTTCATCCATAATAACTCGGGATAAATATGAGATACAACAAAATGTTTCAGGTAAAAGTTATAGGCTGTAAAGAGGACCACACGTTGTTACTAATGGTCGTGATCTTGAACGTGATATTCGAGGTGATTTGGAAGTTAAAGTGCTTTTTTAAACTGGGAACCCCTAATATTTGATTTAAGATTTGAAAAGAGCGATACAAAAATTATTCAAGATCATGACAAGGTTAATGAAGGCCAAATAAGCAAATATGTTTTAGTTCTAGAAGGGATTAGCTCGGAATAGAGACGGGATTAAGCAAAATACAATGTTAGATATAAATTGGGAGGGACATTCCGAGGAATGAGAGGTGAAGGGCCTCTCTCAATGGTTTGTAAATAAATGGTCTGAGTTTTCTTTATGTTTGTTCTTGCAGATGTCAAAATAGTTTTTGTGATGTATTTATTTTCACCAATAAACACGATAATTAAAAATAAAAGTTCCAATCTCTCTCCGTTCTTTCCGAATCGAACGTCAGAGTTTTCCATGAAACAACTCAATCTTCGAGTGATCTTCGATAAGTAACTTAAAATCATCGTTATTGGTAATGATATGTGATACCTTATGCCCCTTCCAATTTATCTCTGACATCCCTCCTCTACGTCGAGTTAACTCCTACTAGAACCTGTTGTTGCTGTTGTTGTGGTCTTCAGTCCTGAGACTGGTTTGATGCAGCTCTCCATGCTAATCTATCCTGTGCAAGCTCCTTCATCTCCCAGTACCTACTGCAACCTACATCCTTCTGAATCTACCTAGTGTATTCATCTCTTGGTCTCCCTCTACGATTTTTACCCTCCACGCTGCCCTCCATTGCTAAATTTGTGATCCCTTGATGCCTCAGGACATGTCCTACCGATCCCTTCTTCTAGTCAAGTTGTGCCACAAACTTCTCTTCTCCCCAATCCTATTCAATACCTCATCATTAGTTATGTGATCTACCCACCTAATCTTCAACATTCTTCTGTGGCACCACATTTCGAAAGCTTCTATTCTCTTCTTGTCCAAACTATTTATTGTCCATGTTTCACTTCCATACATGGCTACACTCCATACAAATACTTTCAGAAACGACTTCCTGACACTTAAATCTATACTTGATGTTAACAAACTTCTCCAGAAACGCTTTCCTTGCCATTGCCAGTCTACATTTTATATCCTCTCTACTTCGACCATCATCAGTTATTTTGCTCCCAAAATAGCAAAACTCCTTTACTATTTAAAGTGTCTCATTTCCTAATCTAATTCCCTCAGCATTACCCGACTTAATTCGACTACATTCCATTATCCTCGTTTTACTTTTGTTAATGTTCATATTATATCCTCCTTTCAAGGCACTGTCCATTCCGTTCAACTGCTCTTCCAAGGCCTTTGCTGTCTCTGACAGAATTACAATGTCATCGGTGAACCTCAAAGTTTTTATTTCTTCTCTCTGGATTTTAATACCTACTCCGAATTTTTCTTTTGTTTCCTTTACTGCTTGCTCAACATACAGATTGAATAACATCGGGGAGAGGCTATAACCCTGTCTCACTCCCTCCCCAACCACTGCTTCCTTTTCATGCCCCTCGACTCTTTTAACTGCCATCTGGTTTCTGTACAAATTGTAAATAGCCTTTCGCTCCCTGTATTTTACCCCTGCCGCCTTTAGAATTTGAAAGAGAGTATTCCAGTCAACATTGTCAAAAGCTTTCTCTAAGTCTACAAATGCTAGAAACGTAGGTTTGCCTTTCCTTAATCTTTCTTCTAAGATAAGTCGTAAGGTCAGTATTGCCTCACGTGTTCGTTAAGACATGCTGGCTGGACTGTGGGAACAATTTGAATACCACATTGACATCTGCTGTGCATCCCAAGGGGGTCATATTGAACACCTATGAAAAGGTATGAAAAAGGCTTTTTGAATTCCCATTCATCAAAAAACAAAATTCATTTTATATGTTTATTAGTTTCAGAAACAGACGTACTAAATCGAATGATTCTTTTTGATGCACCGTGTATCTCTACATTCATATCTACTGTTAGGAACTGACGCTGCCACTACAGCAACAAACCTATATATTATTTTTACTATATGATACTAGATGTAGGATAAATTAATATATGAATTTTCTGTTCATGAACGGCATCTATTCCTTGCTCTTGTATCCAGTAACGAGCCGGAGTGCAAGGAGATCATAAGACTAGCGACAAGCAAAAGGAAGGTGGAACTTTGGACACCAGATCAGGACAACTTTTTTTCCCACCGAATTATTCTTTTGTTTGTGTGCTTATATACAGTTGAAATACGTAAGTCGAAATATTTAAGTTGTGATATTTAAGGGATCATGTCAAAACAGGGAGAGCAACATCTAAATGTTGAATAGCATTGTTCAGTTTCATAGTTAACAAATAACAGAACTGTTCAAATGTTCAAATGTGCGTGAAATCTTATGGGATTTAACTGCTAAGGTCATCAGTCCCTAAGCTTACACACTACTTAACCTAAATTATCCTAAGGACAAGCACACACACCCATGCCCGAGGGAGGACTCGAACCTCCGCCGGGACCAGCCGCACAGTCCATGACTGCAGCGCCTAGACCGCTCGGCTGATACAGTGTCTTGCCTCATACAAGCTCAAGCAGCCCAACAGCAAAAGGTGCCAAAAACTAAGGAAGAATCCATTCGACAGTTCGATGAGACACAAGAAACATGGAAAGAGTACATAGCACAAATGGTTCAAATGGCTCTGAGCGATATGGGACTTAAAATCTGAGGTCATCAGTCCCGTAGACTTAGAACAACTTAAACCTAACTAACCTAAGGATATCACACACATCCATGCCCTAGGCAGGATTCGAACCTGCGACCGCAGCAGCAGCGCGGTTCCGGATTGAAGTACCTAGAACCGCTCGGCCACAGCAGCCGGCGTACATAACACAGCTGCATCAATATTTCGACACCTAAAAAAGTGAGAATCACATCGTACATTTTTTTTCATGTGTCGGAGTGTACACCTACTACCTCCTAGTGAAGTTCTTTCCCCTCAGTGAGCCCCAACCCCATGTCATTATTGCAAGATCAGACGAACTTTCTGAGAGTCAAATATTCGTTGCTGTTGCACGGTATAAATTTTCCCGCATGCAACGTTGTAGTGATCAATCCTATAAAGAATGGATTGCGAAATTGCAGGACACGGATAGGGAATCTCAGTTCAATTATGTCTGTAGCGCAACTTAGGTTGAAATGCTTCATGATGCTATTAGTCAGAAACTAACAGATCATAAATTGAGGGCTGAAATTATAAAGCATCGCAGTCTTAGCTTCAATGGAGTGCTTAAAGATATCGATGCAGGCGAAGTTGAAGATCTAGCTGAGAAAGATTTCTGTCTACCGGTTATCGCTTTGCTTGAGACAAAAAGCCCGTGCTCCGGCCACAGCCCCGATCTATCACTCGCAAGTCAGCACTGTGTAAACAAGGCAGCACACACTACATGCAGGGTTTGCACGCCTGCCCAATGCTAATTACACAGCCCCGGCTCCAAGCAAAGCGAAATCACCTGTGAAATGCTGTGTCACCAATGATCGAAAGAACTGCCTCTTTAGACAAGCTGAAGGCAAATTTTGTCATCGCACGGGACATAACAAAACCGGTCCACCTGTAGAAGACTAGAAAGCCCTCTTCTGTTTCAAGCGGGAATAATAGACAGCATGAACGGATGGAAATAAATGTCTTTCATGTTCAGATTCTGTGCCGCTTCGTGCTCAAAAATCAGACAAGCGAAGACGAAGAAAAGCACACACACGCATTTGATGAGAATACCGCACACTTTAAAAAGGTTGTTCCAACCTCAACGGTCACAAAAGCGCTCTAGCACACTGATGAAAACAGATAACATTTTTCCCCTAAATGGAATGGACAATTGTATTCAGAGAACAAACTGCAAACTGTGGATTACATTGAAAATTTGTAATCAATCAGTGCCTTTTCAGGTAGATAACGGAGCTTGTGTCACGTTGCTTAACGAAGTTACATATTAGAAAACTGACAGTCACCTTTGCAAACAAGTCGGCATCTCAATGCCTGAAACGGTGACGCCATTTCAGTGTTTGGAACGTGCTGCTTACCTGCAAAATACAAAAACAAGATTAAGGAAGTCCCTTTCACTGTAGTCCATAAAAGCACGAGCCCAAATATTTTCGGCATGGATGCGTTTGATTACTTCGGATTAGACATATAAGACAATGTGCACACCATTGACACAGAAGTTTTCCATGTTAAAATTCAACAACTCTGTGACAAGTATCAACATTTGTTCAACGGTACTCTAGGATGTGCAACAGCCTTTCACGCTCGCATTACGCTGAAAGCTAAGGCTACAGAAATTCGGAGATTGGAATCAGTTGGTGTCTTAAAACATATTTCACAAGTCAGGGGGCATCACCCTTATACGTCTCTCGTAAGCCAAATGGGAAGACTCGTCTTTGTGCGAATTTCAGACACACGGTAAATTCACAGTCACTGACTCCTATCCGCTCCCACGTGTGCAGGGAATTTTGGATCGCCTAGCGGGAGGACAGTTCTTCTCAAAAACTGACCTCAGTCACCAGTGGTCGAAGAGACAAAGAAAATTTTTGTTATGAATATTCATGTCGTCTTGTTTGACTATCAACACTTACCTGTCGTAAGTGCTTCTGCGCCTGCGTTATTTCAAAAATTTCTCGAGCAGATAACGACCAAGGTGCCTTATTGTTTTACTTATCTTGACGACATAATCGTCTTCGGACAAACACCGATAAAACATCTTAGAAGTTTTGACTGTCTTTTTCAAGTTTTAACTGAGGCAGGTCCCAAATGTAACCTGCAGAAATGTCCTATTTTCACTGCAACGATTGAATACTTAGAACATATCATCGACGCCAATGGCTCTCGTCTTCGACGAAACATTTACAAGTAATTCAGCAGTTACCGTGTCCTAAGAATTAACGTCTACTGCAAGCTGTTCTTGGAGAATTTACTTACTACATAAGTTCATTCCTAATGCGGCCCAAGTTGCTACGCCTCTGAACCGTCTCAGACGCTATGTTCTGTTCCATTGACTGGAACATGCATTGATTCGTCAATTTTGCCTTGTGCACTATGAACCGCTCAAACAATTTGTGCTTCAGTCGATGCCCTTTCCCATTGCATCGCGGCGGTTTCATCCCACAAAATTGGCAAAACAGAATGCACTATCGCATTTCCTTCCAAAATTATGGACAGTACTCAGAATAGTCATAGTCAGCTGGAGGTGGAAGCCCTGGCTGTAATACATGACGCCACCAAATTCCATCGTTACCTGTACGGAAGAAAATTTTTCCTGGCCACGGGCCATAAGCCTTTGACTGCACTGTTTCTACCCATCGAAACATGTTTCCGACCGCACTGAGCAAATGCTTTAACGTTAGTCGCTGTTATTGTCAAAGTACCAAGATGATTTTGTATCGCCCGACGGCGCAACACGCCAACGCCGGCACAGATGCAGCAGTCGACGCATCAGAAGCTTCTTGTTCACTTTTTGATTCTTCTGATTCGCAAGCCTCAATTCTTTTCCTACTGATTCACGGCGGATCACACAGGCCACGGAGCATGACCAATCACTACGTTTGCTAGAAAGTTTCATTCGCAAAATGCTGGCTGCACTCTCGGAAATATATTCCCGATGCCTTAATGCAAAGATGCTTTGTGTTCTGAATGACGTGCTTCTGTTTCACACACCTAACGAACAGACAGGAATGTTAATCCTCGCCTTATTGCAACAGCAGGTGTTAAGTCTTCTTCATAGAGGTCACTGGGGAGCGGTTCACAAGAAGCAGCTGGGGCACCAACATTGTATGTGGCTTGGTTCAGATAGGCAAATAGAGCGCGTGACGGCAAAATGTCAAGCTTGCGCTTATAATCAGGCCTCTGCACTCCTGCAATGTTTCTCCTGGCCACATTATGATACTCCACGGCAATGCCTCCATATAGACTGATGGCCCCTTTTGGTAAACGCGGCTGATTATCGCCGATGCCTGCAGAAAATACCCTTTTGTTATCTTAATGCATTCCACGTATGCTGCCGGCACTATCAGGGCGTTCGCTTCTGTATTCTCCCTCGAAGGAGCCGGCCACAGTGGCCGAGCGTTTCTAGGCGCTTCAGTCCGGAACCGCGCGCCTGCTACGGTCACAGGTTCGAATCCTGCCTCGGGCATGGACGTGTGTGATGTCCTTAGGTCAGTTAGGTTTTTAGTAGTTCTAAGTTCTATGGGACTGATGACCTCAGATGTTAAGTCCCATAGTGCTCAGAGCCCTCGAAGGCTTGCCACAGACAATTGTTTCTGACATTGGACCTCTTTTTTCTTTTAAGGAATGTGCACGATTTTGCAAACACAATGGAATGTAGTACGTCAGGACAGCACCATTCTCGCCGCAGTCAAACGGAGAGGCTGAACGTCTCGTTCGAAAGTTCAAGACGCACATTCACGTGAAGATGCCTTAACGATGTTTCTGAGTTCATATCGTACTTTACCTGCTTCTGGCATTTCGCCGGCAGAACGTTTGCATGAGAGACTCCATCGGACCTTGCTGCATTTGTTCTGTCCTTAGCGCAGTGCTCCAGCTCCAGACTAGTTTCGCCCGAACGTTAGAGTCAAATATCGAGTGTCCAAGAAGACACATTTAAGGGAATCTGGTGTTGTCGTCAGATCAGCTGGCAGAGCGCAGCGGCAGCGGTGGTTCGCATCAGTGCCACCAAAATCAGTTACGGCTCCGTGAATTCAGTGATCGTGCCGTAGATCAAACTGTTTCAGATTTCATCACTGCACGATGCCCGGTCGCCATGACGCAACCACATCCGCCCGCCGCAACGCAGCCTCCTACGCAGCTCACCGAGCGAGTGCCTCCACCAGCGGCCGTCTTAGCGATGGAAGTCTCACCTGCCCACCTGCGACTGCGTTGCTGCCAACGACGCAGGGTAGCCTCCTCTGCGGACATCGACGGCGCCACCGTCAGCTAGTCGTGTGCTGGCAGCTGTGCAATCGGATGCGCCCTGCGCCTGGATTTCCAGTTTGCAAGCCACAACGTCAGGACGCGGGTTGGTCTGTTTTGCCCCCATCCAAGCAGCCTGCCTCATCACTATCCACGGCACAGGCCTTCCCCGTACATTCTCAGGTGGGGTTGCGGTATCGGCTGCTATCCACTCCTTCAAGTACGCGCGCTGTCAGTTACGCAGCGCGGCACGAGGGTGCTGCCACGAACGATTACTCCACAGCCAATGACGTGCAAGCATTCCCTCTCCGGAGCTCCAGTGGAGGGTGTGCTTATGTTCAAACATTCATGCACTGACCCCTGTGTTTTTGCCAGTTGAATAACATTTACAGACTTTCATTGTGGCCAGAGCTCGACATCTTCTGAACAGACATTGTATTGAAGAGTGACAGATTTATAAATCTTTTGTATCTGTGTGTATTTCTACATTTAAATCTACCGTCAGTAATTGACGTGGCCACTACATCAACAAAGTTACATATTATTTTTACTATTTAATGTGAGGTGCAGAATAAATTAATATATGAATTCTCTGTTCACGAACGACATACACTACTGGCCATTAAAATTGCTACACCACGAAGATGACGTGCTACAGACGCGAAATTTAACCGACAGGAAGGAGATGCTGTCGTATGCAAATGATTAGCTTTTCAGAGCATTCACACAAGGCTGGCGTCGGTGGCGACACCTACAACGTGCTGACGTGAGGAAAGTTTCCAACCGATTTCTCATACACAAACAGCAGTTGACCGGCGTTGCCTGGTGAAACGTTGTTGTGATGCCTCGTGTAAGGAGGAGAAATGCGTACCAACACGTTTCCGACTTTGATAAAGGTCGGGTTGTAGCCTACCACGATTGCGGTTCATCGCATCGCGACATTGCTGCTCGTGTTGGTAGAGATCCAATGACTGTTAGCGGAATATGGATCGGTGGGTTCAAGAGGGTAATACGGAACGCCGTGCTGGATCCCAACGGCCTCGTATCACTAGCAGTCGAGATGACAGGCATCTTATACGCATGGCTGTAACGGATCGATCCCTGAGTCAACAGATGGAGACGTTTGCAAGACAACAACCATCTGCACGAATAGTTCGACGACGTTTGCAGCAGCATGGACTATCAGCTCGGAGACCATGGGTGCGGTCACCCTTGACGCTGCATTACAGACAGGAGCGCCTGCGATGGTGTACTCAACGAAGAACCTGGGTGCACGAATGGCAAAACCTCATTTTTTCGGATGAATCGAGGTTCTGTTTACAGCATCATGATGGTCGCATCCGTGTTTGGCGACATCGCGGTGAACGCACATTGGAAGTGTGTATTCGTCATCGCCATTCTGGTGTATCAGCCGGCGTGATGGTATGGGGTGCCATTTGTTACACGTCTCGGTCATCTCTTGTTCGCAGTGACGGCACTTTGAACAGTGGGCGTTACATTTCAGATGTGTTACGACCCGTGGCTCTACCCTTAATTTGATCCCTGCAAAACCCTACATTTCAGCAGGATAACGTACGACCGCATGTTGCAGGTCCTGTACGGGCCTTTCTGGATACACAAAATATTCGACTTCTGCCCTGGCCAGCACATTCTCCAGATCTCTCACCAATTGAAAACGTATGGTTAATGGTGGCCGAGCAACTGGCTCGTCACAATACGCCAGTCACTACTCTTATGAACTGTGGTATCGTGTTGAAGCTGCATGGGCAGCTGTACCTGTACACGCCATCCAAACTCTGTTTGAGTCAATGCCCAGGCGTATCAAGGTCGTTATTACGGCAAGAGGTGGTTGTTGTGGGTACTGATTTCTCAGGATCTATGCACCCAAATTGCGTGAAAATATAATCACATGTCAGTTGTAGTATAATATATTTGTCTAATGAATACCCGATTATCATCTGCATTTCTTCTTGGTGTTGCAATTTTATTGGTCAGTAGTGTATGTTCCTCGGTCCTGTCTTCAATAAAGAACCACACAGCGTGCAAGCAAGTCATAACACATTTCTTGCGCAATAACGTATGCCCTAAAATGAACGATACGGAGAGTGTGTGCAGAGCGTTTTTACCTGTGCAAACTCTCAACAGTTTCGTACAGTCATTTACTTAGTTTCGTGCTGCAGAGTGATTATCAAGAATAACCAAAAGGAATTTAGCCCGTTATAGAGAGAAGATATCAAGCTATAAGATGTGGAAGAATCAATGTTTTCTACTGAATAATTTCCTTAAAATGTGACAGTGTTTCATCGCAACCGGCGCGTCCGCTACAGTACGTCTCCGTGAAGACTCACTCCTCTCTCTGCCCCTGTTGCGTGTGCTGCAGCAGCAAGATCCAAAGACGTTAGATTTCAAAAGTCGCCAGTTGTAGTGGACGACCGGCAGTGGCAGGGACGTCGCCAACCTAGGACAGGTCCGTAGCTATACCTGCGGTCGTTTTTTGTCGCCTAAAGCTGTTGGTCGCTTCTGTAGGAAATAGGTGTATGAGGGATCACGCCAAGGTTGCGTGTGTGAATTCACGTGAAGCCAAGAAAGCTCAGAGGCGCAGAAGAAAGGAACGTTTGAGCCTTGCAAAGGATCGATGCCAGTGCGGGATCCGCAGTTGGCCCCCAGTATAAACAAATGTAACGTATTGCACTTAAATAGGCAAAAAGAACCAGTATTGTACGATTACACGAGTCAGAATACTCAGTGGAAAATGCCGCATGAATTGGAAATTTGGAAGAATGTACTCAGACGAACGAAGAAACCACACAAAACGAATCGCTGTAAGGCTGTTGTCAGAGCAAGGTTAATTGGAAGAATCAGCAATAAGTGCTGCCTATGAGATAACTTACAAAATCCTTCTCAGAGAGATAGTTGAAAACTCCGTCCCTCACCAGATAGGTCAGACAGACGAAACAGAGAAGATCCAAAGAAGAATAGAAGAATTTAATCAGAAAATGGTTCAAATGGCTCTGAGCACTATGGGATTTAACATCTGAGGTCATCAGTCCCCTAGAACTTAGAACTACTTAAACCTAACTAACCTAAGGACATCACACACATCCATGCCCGTGGCAGGATTCGAACCTGCGACCGTAGCCGTCGCGCGGTCCCGGACAGAAGCGCCTAGAACCGCTCGGCCACTGCGGCCGGCAAGAATTTAATCTTGAGTTCATTTAATAAACATGAAAACGTCACGGACCTGCTGATTCAACTCCAGAGGTGGACACTACATGAGAGCCATGATGCAGCATGGTGTGGTTTGCTGATGAAATTCTGAGAGTGCACATTCCTAGGAAAATCAACCAACATATTAGAGAGCTTATCAGACATCTTACTATCTATATCAGTCACGATTGTAAATGGAAAGAGAAAAAGTGACAGTGGTGCATTAATAATCCCCCCCCTCCCCCAGCCTCCTCCCCGCAGACCATAAGATGGCTTCAGGAATGTACGAGTGGATATATAGATGAGCACCCAGCTCATGGCTTCAATCTGCGATTTCCTCTCTCCAGCTGACCGTTTTCCTCCTATTACACAGGATGCCTTTTCTAAGGGATGTTAGGCGCGTTTTCTCCGGTGTTTAAGCAGATATTTACAGTTCGTTTTTTTTGCAACGAGTAGCTGGAATCAGCCCAAACAAATACCAGTCGTCACGTCTTTCAAGCGACGCCCATCGTCAATGGAAGATATCGGTTTGTTTCCCCTATACAAACAAAAGATTTTTTAAGTGGAATTTTACGAGCCCATTCGACAGAGCGGGCACAAATTACAGTGGTGTGTCCTGTTAATACATATTGATAAAACGAATAACGCCGTGGACTAATTTTAGACCACTCTATCGAATGGGCACTTAAAATTTCACTTTATAGATCATTTTGTTTGTAACAAGGAACAAACCTCGGCTTTCCGTCGACACTGGGCGTCGTATAAAAGACGTGATGACCAGCATTTCTTTGGGCTGAATCCAGCTATACGTTGCGAAAGTGAAATTGCTAATGCCTGCCGAAAATGCACCTGACGACCTATAGCAGAGACACCCTGTGTAATAAATTGACATGTAGCCAAACATTAAAAAAATTTAAAAACTACTCAGATTTTTCAGGGGTATGTTAATTGATAATAAGTGGGCCCGGTTAGCAACGGAAAGTCATTTTCACATTATTAGATTACAAATGAGGAGTGTAACAAGAATGCCGAGCCACCACATCCCATGCAATGGCCTCAGTTTTCAGAAATGAAAAAAAATTGAAGATTTTTGTGGATTCAAGAGAAAGGACTCAAGCAGCTAAAATAAGAGTCTTAATTTCCAGTAGTCAGTGAACTTTGGGTGTGAGGAGGATCCCACGATTACGACTCTGGAACGACTATAATCCAGTTTCTAGAGCTACTGGAAATATTCATGAACTCGGCGAATACAGTACTATCTGTACAGTAGCTGTACTTCTGTAATACGTAAACTGTCTCAGTTGTATTGTTTATTGGTGAAATTATCATTTATGTAGATAGTGTTAGACCAGTATTGCAGTACATCACTTGTATACAATGAGGTGACAAACATCATGGGATAGCTCGCAATATCACGTCGCGTCTGCTTTTTCCCGGCGTAGTACAGCAACTCGACGTGTCATGGACTCAACAGGTCGCTGGAAGTCCCTCGCAGAAATACTGAGCCATGCTGCCTCTATGTTGTTGTTGTTGTTGTTGTGGTCTTCAGTCCAGAGACTGGTTTGATGCAGCTCTCCATGCTACCCTATCCTGTGCAAGCTTCTTCATCTCCCAGTACCTACTGCAACCTACATCCTTCTGAATCTGCTTAGTGTATTCATCTCTTGGTCTCCCTCTACGGTTTTTACCCTCCACGCTGCCCTCCAATGCTAAATTTGTGAACCCTTGATGCCTCAGAACATGCCCTACCAACCGGTCCCTTCTTCTTGTCAAGTTGTGCCACAAACTCCTCTTCTCCCCAATTCTATTCAATACCTCCTCATTATTTACGTGATCTACCCATCTAATCTTCAGCATTCTTCTGTAACATCACATTTCGAAAGTTTCTATTCTCTTCTTGTCCAAACTATTTATCGTCCATGTTTCACTTCCATACATGGCTACACTCCATACAAATACTTTCAGAAACGACTTCCTGACACTTAAATCTACACTAAATGTTAACAAATTCCTCTTCTTCAGAAACGCTTTCCTTACCATTTCCAGTCTACATTTTATATCCTCTCTACTTCGACCATCATCCGTTATTTTGCTCCCCAAATAGCATAACTCCTTTACTACTTTAAGTGTCTCATTTCCTAATCTAATTCTCTCAGCATCACCTGACTTAATTCGACTGCATTCCATGATCCTTACTTTGCTTTTGTTGAAGTTCATCTTATATCCTCCTTTGAAGACACTGTCCATTCCGTTCAACTGCTCTTCCAAGTCCTTTGCTGTCTCTGACAGAATTACACTTTCACTGGAGAAACTCAAAGTTTTTTTTCTTCTCCCTGGATTTTAATACCTACTCCGAACTTTTCTTTTGTTTCCTTTACTGCTTGCTCCATATACAGATTGAATAACATCGGGGATAGGCTACAACCCTGTTTCACTTCCTTCCCAACCACTGCTTCCCTTTCATGCCCCTCGACTCTTATAACTGCCATCTGGTTTCTGTACAAATTGTAAATAGCCTTTCGCTCCCTGTATTTTACCCCTGCCACCTTCAGAATTTGAAAGAGAGTATTCCTGTCAACATTGTCAAAAGCTCTTTCTAAGTCTACAAATGTTAGAAACGTAGGTTTTTCTTTCCTTAATCTAACTTCTAAAATAAGGTGTAAGGTCAGTATTGCCTCACGTGTTCCAACATTTCTACGGAATCCAAACTGATCTTCCCCGAGGTCGGCTTCTACCAGTTTTTCCATTCGTCTGTAAAGAATTCACGCTAGTATTTTGCAGCTCTGACTTATTAAACTGATATTTCGGTAATTTTCACATCTGTCAACACCTGCTTTCTTTGGGACTGGAATTATTAATATTCTTCTTGAAGTCTGAGGGTATCTCGTCTGTCTCATACATCTTACTGACCAGATGGTAGAGTTTTGTCATGACTGGCTCTCCCGAGGCCGTCAGTAGTTCTAATGGAATGTTGTCTACTCCTGGGGCCTTGTTTCGTCTCAGATCTTTCAGTGCTCTGTCGAACTCTTCACGCAGTATCGTATCTCCCATTTCATCTTCATCTACATCCTCTTCCATTTCCATAATATTGTCCTAGCCGTCTATAATTGCGAAAGTGTTGCCGCTGCAGGATGTTGTGAATGAACTGACCCTCGATTATGTCCCATAAATGTACGTTGGGATTCATGCTGGGCGATCGGAGTGGTCAGATAATTCATTCGAACTCTCCAGAATGTTCTTCAAGCCAATCGCGAACAGTTGCCCAATTACATGGCGCATTGTCATCCAAAAAAATTCCATTGCTGTTTGGGAACATGAAGTCCACGAATGGCTGAAAATGGTCTCGAAGAAGCCTAACATAATTTCCAGTCAATTACCAGTTCATTTGGAGGAAATGACCCAGTATATTTCGGGTAAACAAACCTATATCATTATGGAGACACAACTAGTCTGCACAGTACCCTGTTGACAACTTGGGTCCATGGCTTCGTGGGGTCTGCACCACACTCGAACCCTACCATCGGCTCTTACCAACTGCAATAGGGACTCATCTTACCAGGCCACCATTTTCCAGTCGTCATGGTGCAGGCGTTGCAGGCGATGTCGTGCTGTTAGCAAAGCCAGTCGCATCGGTCGTCTGCTGTCACAGCCTATTAACGGCAAATTTCGCCGCACTGTCCTAACGGATAAGTTCATCGCACGTGCCACATTGATTTCTGTGATTATTTCACGTACTATTGCTAGTACGTTATCACTGACAACTCTACCCAAACGCCGCTGCTCTCGGTCGTTACATGAAGGCCTTCGGCCAGTGCGTTGTCCGTGATGAGAGGTAATGCCTGAAATTTAGTATTCTCCGCACGCTCTTGACATTATGGATCTCGTGATACTGAATTCCCTAATGATTTCGGAAATGGAATGTTCCATGCGTCTAGCTCCAGCCACCATTGCGCTTGCAAACCCTGGTAATTCCCGTCATGCGCCCATAGTCTTGTCGGAAGCCCTTTTACATGAATCAGTTTAGCACAAATAACAGCTCCGTCAATGCGCTGCCCTTTTATACCTTGTGTACGCGATTCTCCCGCCATCTCTAAACGTGCACATAGCTATCCCGGGACTGTTTTCACCTCAGCATACACGATGATGAAAAGTGTTACACCAAGAAGAGCCAGTCCGATATTTGTGGAGATGTTCCTCGTATGACGGTTATTAAACGATAAAACTTTCATTCGGAACTGATGTCCTTCATCAAAATCACTGTGATTTCTTGTCATGCCCAAGATACTTGCTGTGGCGACTCATTAAAATTAATGACCTGTGCAGTGCTTTGATATGAAATCGAAAGCGTCATGTAATCACTCTGCTTGTGTAGCTAAGCAATCGCCTCTATCGCGTCCCACCAGAAGGCGTTCTCTACCACGACGACTTAACGGAGTTGCATCTGAGGTCACTCTCAGTCGTTTACCACCGATAACAGCAGGATGGCCATCCAAGCACAAGTGGTGACATTCATGTGAGACACATAATGTCACCTTGAATGGTTCTTGATTCGTCCATTTTATACGCCCTATAAGCAAGTTGCTCGGATTTAATGGGAGACGGCCTGGGAAACTGCTTTGCGATTTGGTGCCTGTAGAATTCATGGGAAAAGTTGATTCTAAGCCTTAGTCATCAGAGCTTGTTGGACTTGTTTGTGAGCATCCTAGCTTGACAGTGCAAACAGTTTTGAAAGGGTTTACGGCGTAATATTGTGAGTCAGATTTTGACGAAAATGAGTTAAGTACTATGTTATGTAGTAGAAACCGCACTCTTGAGGATGGTATAGTGATGTGTACCTTTGTATGTACAATTTAGTCACAAATGGCAGCACAAGTTCTACTGTGAAATGGTTTGATGGTATGTTATGGGAAGGTGAAGTAAGTCTGACTTGCTGCACAATGCCATGCATCAAAATTAGATTTTCTCTTCCACCACTGGAAAGTTTTCCTTTCTTTATTAATAATAATAACAATAACAATATTTTTCAGGAAGGTTTGTTTTATTCTAACATTATCAAAACTGTTTTCACGTAAGTTTTGTATGATAACATCGCCGAGACTGTTTTCATACAAATTATGTAATATTATATTGTTGTCTAAACCCTTAGCTTAATTATTTGGCAATTGTTACTGGTGTTTGAGCTTATTTTTATGGTAATATGAATAATTCAGAAAGGCTTAGACAAGTCATGAACAGAGGGGGGTAAATTTCGGATTCTGTTTCAGAATATCATCCATCCAAAAAAAAGTCTAATTAAGAAGATGAGCAACAGCATTCATATGGAAGAAAACGACAATGATTGCCACTGTCGACTACAACGTAATTAAAAAGTAACTGAAGGAGGAAGGAAAGCAATTTTTGATAGTTCTTAGAAAATGGGAACTTTTAACTATCAAACTGCCTACCTACAATGACTAATCGCCTCTGAATCTCCTGCAGCAAGAAGACATGCATACGATTGCGACCTTCAAAGACTTGTGTTAAAACCAGGATTTACGTGTTCAGAATTACTCTTTTAAAGTCTGTAAAACGTATCTCCTGAGAACTTTTCAAATTTCTTCTGGCCGGATGACTAGATGTACACAAGAAGTAAAGCATGGAGAGGAGCCTGATAATTATTTAAGACGTAATCATAAACCTTCCAGTAAAGCTCCAGAAGATTCAGTTAGTCGTATTCATTCTAACATTAAAAGTTTTCCATGTCAACAGTCACATTATTCTAGATTTAAAAAAATCCTAATAGACATCACTTGTTTCCTGAATTTAAGACCAGAGTTATGTATACTTTATACAAAGAAAAATTTGCTGAAGATAAGACTAACCAGTGTCAGAGGACTTTCATGCAAATATTTTCAATCGCGATTTCAATCTATGTTTTCATTCTCCATGAAGAGATAAATGCACAATGTGTGGTGTTTACTAGGTGCAGAAACCAGTTTCTGAAGGCGAGAGCAAAAACAATTAGAAGCACAACATCAATTAAATTTAAGGGAAGTCGAATCTGTACAAAGTTCGATGAAAGTGCTTAAGGAATTATCAAATCTTAACTCCGAAGGTATCTATACTTTTTACATTTTATTTGGAAAAAGCCCTGGCGTTTCCAAAGTCAACGTGTTAAGTACTATATTACAAACGCAGTTTATATTGTTATAATCTTGGATGTCACCGACACTGAATTGACACTGTTTTCATGTGTGTATGAGACGAAACTATAGCTTCGAGAGGAACGCAATACATTTCATCATGCACAGTCCTCAGTGAAACCCGTAAGAGAAGTGGCTAGTAGAAAAAAAACACACAATAATATACAGTGATGCCTGCGCTGGACGAAACAGATGTTTCAAAATGGCACTTTCCTGTGTGAAACTTGTGACAGATTCACAACAAGTGGATCTTCTTGACCCCATTTTTATGATAAATGGGTACTCTCATCTGCCAAACGATTCTAATTTTGGTTATGGGAAACTCCAAGCATAAGGAAAAACTATCTATACTCCTTCAGACTGGTATAAAATTAAAGCTCAGTCACGAAGACAGAAGCCATTTACAATAGTACAGATGAAGCAAGATTATTCTGTATTGACGGTAGCTTTGGAGAAAGCAGTAGTTAACTGACAGACTAATGAATTAAAGTGTCTAGTATCTTTGCTAGAAATTTGGTGGTTGCAGTATGGATGATATGAACCTATAAAGATACATTTAAAGACAACTTTGAATGCTGATCTGGAGTGTTTCAACTTGGACAAACAAAAAGGAAGGAAGGGATGTCTAGCCCATCTCAACACTATAAAACAGGAACCACTACACAGTGAAATACGACCACTCATAAATGTAAAGAAACAGAGACATGTTAGACTTACTACCATACATACCACTTATTCAGCATTTGTTTTTTCATTCTCTGAGAGAAGCTTTTGAAAACAAAGATCACTGAGATGTATTTTTGTGTTAATCCAAACTGCAGTTCATACAATTTATAGATACTTAAAATGATAATATTAATATTACATGACTTAATTTTGCTCAGGTATTGTTAATTCAAAGTGAAATTGTTAACTCAAAGCGAAATTCATGGAATTTGTAATAATTATTGTGATATTATTAATATTACTAAGTTTTATTTGATCTCTAGTATTAATAACATCCCTTATTATACTCAATACCCCTCTATGTACTTGTATTAGGCTTTCCTGATCTTTCTGAAAATAATTTTCAATACAATAGGGTCTGCAGCTGCGATAAATTATTTGAATGATTTCTTGAAGCCTTCAGCTGCCATTTTCTTTATTTCTTCTACGATTGTACAGGGCATTTTCAAGTATTTTATAGATGACGTTTTAGCAAAAGATTATGTCTTATATGTCGTTGCTCCTATGACATCATGTTATGCTCATAAATTGGTTCGAGGTGTTCATGCTATTTTAGGAGCACGTGTTCCTAAATAGGCTATTCATACATGCTCCCCAGACCGATCCGAACCTGTGACACTATCTACATCCCCTAATTCTCGCAACATTACTTGGATTCCCGCAGTGGGGAGAATGAAACTGCGAGGAATGTTGTAAACGTCGTTTTGCCCATCCAGGGTTGTAATATTTATCTAAAGAGTTTACCGGTTCCAGTTTCGTTAACTGACATTCCCAAAATTGTTTATAGGGTCGAACCCTGTCGGTTATTTATGAATATCAGGAGCACTGGTTTTATATAATTTATTTTGTACTCAGGACTTCTCAAAGTCTGAAGGCTGGAGATGAGCTGCACATGCATGCGTTCTGGTCATGCTATGCTGAGATATCCAAATGAAAAGTTCCTGTAGCATTAGACCAATAATAGGCTTCACAAACTCATACCCCTTCTTCATCTGTGGAATGACTTTTTCCTCTATGAGGAATAAGCTCACATATGGATGAAATTTTAATTAACTTACCCCACATACGTGGATATACTTGTCTATCAGTCTATTAGTGTTCATTCAAAGTTTTTGTGATGTAAAACTTTTAATTTCCATTAATGTGTATGTAGGGGGCATAGTAAGACAAAATGAAAATTTCGAAGTCACACAATACCACATACTTATAAGCTGTGGGGACCTGCAAGTTACAACAACTTCCTTGTTTAATCCCATCCCATTTTAAGCAACATCCAGTACATGATGTTCTATATTTTTATATCACAGGTAGAAATAACACATATCTCTTGTTCACTAAGTCATGGTGTTTGACAGATTAAACAGGACAAAACTCTGGTATTTGTTACAAGAAAATAGAATAAAGGGACACTTGATATGTGTAGTCACTTGACATGGACCTTAAAAAGCATATGCAATGAAACTGAATTTTTAATGAAAAATGGGAACAAAAGAGGTAAGAATGTCATTGCAACTAACCGAGAAATTCAAAATGTTGCAGTTTTTCTCAAGTTTTATTCAATTGATATATAGATGGCATAATTAAAATGTGCTTAATTAGTTAGATATTCCATGGATCATTTGCTCAATAAACTATAATGATATGGAACTAGTCATTTTATACTCACAGAATAAATTATTTTATAAATATGACTACATAATGATCGTTTACAATTTTTAAGGCTTACAGTTATGACTTAGCAATTATACCACCAACCTTTTACATGCTTCAGTACTAGAAATTCTTCTGCAGAATAGGGGAGCTGACAAGGAGAAACTTTCCAGTTTATTTTCAAATTTTAGTTTACTGTCTGTCACACATTTTATATCACTGAGTAAGTGATCAAAAATTTTGGTTGCAGCATTGGCGTAGTGAGTGTCATTTTTTCTTCTGTATTATAGTTATTTACATCTTTCTAAATGCAGTGAAATGCTTACAACAAACTTCTTGTCAGAATAAAATATATGCTGTGAAGTAGTAATAAAAATACTTAACTCCTTAAACAGATGTTTACTTGGCAGTTGAGAGTGCACAACACGTACTAGTCTTGCAGCATGTTTTTAAGCAATGAAGACTGTCTTTCTTAAAGATGAGTTATGCCAGAACATTATTCCAGATGACATTACTGAATGAAAATAAGGGAAATACGTCAACTTATTGATATGTGTCTGCCCAAGAGTTGTAATGATTCTAAATGCAGATGTGGCCATGTAAGTTCTTTTAGGAGTCTCAAAATATGCTTTTTTCGGTTTAAATTCTCACCAACATGGTAGGCTGAGAATCCTGATGTTTCGAACTTATTTAGTATTTCCTCGTCATGTGTTACACTTATCACTGATCACCTTAGATGAGCAGAACAGAATATGTAGCGATCTTCTGGGCCTGATGCATGATAAATATCTTTCAAAAACATAAAAAATTTATATAAACAGTTATGCTGCTATTAAGATTATTTTTATTTTAACCACAGGCCTATTTCAGCTATAAAGCCGTCATCAGATTATCTGTAATATAACATCTTATAAATTTTGGTGCATTTGTTGTATTACATGTAAGTTACTTACAAAAAATTTAATTATATATATGTTTTCAAGTGTTGACTTCCATACAGTATCGTTGTTTCTGTAGCTTTCGGTCTTTTATTGATTATAATTCACGTTAATGTAGCAATAATAATCAGCTTTGTAGTATGTTCAGACTTTTCTTTTAGTAGTGGTAAGAAATATAACTTAGTTCGTAGCTGAAATTTAGTGACATCAGATGTGAGAAGCGATCAGCAATTTTGTTATCTCTGTTCGTATTTGTTTGATGATTACATTCTTTCATTGTTTTCCTAGTATTATATTGCATGGAAGTCAGGAGTTGAAAACGTATGTAAAATAATATTTTTGTAAGTAACTTACATGTAATACAACAAATGCACCAAAATATATAAGGTGTTCTATTATAGATAACCTGATGATGACTGAAATAAGCCTACAGTTAAATGAAAATAATTTTAATAGCTGGGTAACTGGTTAAATAATGTGTTATGAGTAAGCTGCATCTTTTTAAAATTGAGAGTTAGACCATTCACAGAAAACCAGTCAATGACACTGTAAAGAACATTATTTACCATTTCTTTTGTATCCATCTGTGGACTCATCACAATACTAGTCTCATATGCAAAAATAACTAATTCTGTTTGTCAGACAGAAGACCATGTAATATATGATGAACAATAACAGACCTAAGATTGAGCCCATATGTGATTTCTCTGCAATCAGAATAATGTTCCCTGACTATATTGGTTGAATTATTATTACAACTTTCTCCATTCTTTTGCTTAGATATGACATTAGCTGTTGTTTGATTGTACCATCAGTCCTGTAAAACATCAATTTATCTAGGAGAGTATTGTGATTCACACAGCTAAATACCTTACATAAGTCGTAGAAAATACCAGCCGGTGCTATTTTGTTATTTAATGCTTGTAAAATTTGATGAGTGAACATGTATATAGCCTTCTCAGTACAGCAAATTTTCTTAAATCCGAACAGTGATTCGCTGAAGATATTGTTTTTCCTCAGGTGAGACATTGTGGGGAATGAGAAAAGATTAAAAAAGAAGAACTAAAACTAGATAAAGACCATTATATAAAAATGTTAATGTACACTATGACTAGATTATAATAACGGCTTAGAAGAAGAAATACAAAGAAATATTTTAACATTAAAACAAATTCATCAAAATTGCAATTTCAAAACATCAATAGAAAAGACAAAATCAATGTCACTCAGAGGAAAACAACGGCCACAATCAAAAATAGTGACAGAGAACAATATGACGAGCAAACAAGTCATTGTGACTAGTTGAGTTAAGACGTTTCTTTGATCATAATAAAGATATAGAGAATAAGACAGCAAAATTTCAGGGTGTCTGTGGAACAATAAGAAGAATTAAACAAAAAGACAACTAAGGAAATGCAACTATAGATGAATTAACGGACGTAAACTAAAGATACGTTAAGAAACGAAGATCAGAAATGAGCTTATAGTACTTACAATAACGGAGAAGTTTGGCACATAAAGCAGAAGCGGAGGAAACACAAACAGAATGCAACAAGGCAGATGTCCTAAAAAAGCTTTGCAGTGTCTGCCGAAAGGGCACAGAAAGGTTGGAACTATGAAGCTGAAGATGGAATAGGTTCCTCAAACCTAATCATCGAACGTAGATGATGATGATGATGACGATGAATTACAACTAGAAAAAAATCCTTACATAATTAATGTCGCAAATACCCACAGCACATTTTAGCCGTCTAGGGGGACGGCAAAAAGTCAACAAAGTGGGGGAAAACGTAAACGGTGGCAATGGAATCGTGAAATGTGTCGGCATCAGTGGTGCCTAATGTCTGTATTGCTGACGAAAAATTAGTATGGGCTACCCTGACTGCCAGTGATAACAGGCGCAAAAATTCTGAGGACGGCGGACAGAAGAACAGTGGAGGTTACGCCTGCCATAACCGCAATTATCTGGCCCCAACTAAGGCGCTGATCTCCGATTGATATCCACCGTAGTACACGACTACTAAATGAAAGCCCATTGCTGGTCTTAACCACTGCTATTAATGCCCGCCAGCTGACGATGAAGTGAGCAGCGGATCTTTATAAGAGCAGAGCAGCACACAGAACAGAAAATTGCAGAGCTCGCCAGGTAATTACGTGCAAACCTGGGAGAAACTCCGTACGGAAGCAGGCAATTGTTTTTCGCGTGATCTACTGCGCAGGCGTGGCTGAGGCAGTCCGACCAACCGCAACCTGCGGCAACAGCTTTGGGTTTCTCCTGTTCATTATGTCTCGCCCCAAAGGGGCTGGTAGCAGTACAATACTACAGCCGCTGTTTAGCTGGGACTTTGAAGCAGAAAAGGATCTGGAAATTTTAATCGTTGTTTCTGAATTACAAAAGATGACTGTGTTTCTATGATTTATGTGTAAAATGAGATCTATTAGTCTAAGTCAAAGAAATTATGCTAGGTTTTTCAAGTAAGAGGTGACAATGGTAGTAATAGGAGTGTATCGAGTTTTGTTGAGGACAGTGGTACGCTCCTTCCCGAATACAGTATAACATGCAGACTTAAATATAATTTCAGACTTGGCACTGTATTCAGAATGTAAAATAGTTCTCTGAAAATGACAGGCAAATAGATCTTTGGGCAAGAAACGAGGCACCATTCTGATGATACTGATCTTAACGTGTTGAAGATGTTCATGATTTTTGATCAAAGTATTACATCATTCTCGTTCGCTGCAGAAGTCCCAGGTCTTATCCTCTTGATTTCTGCTGAATTATTCTGCAAATCTTTAGGTTTTTCTCGTTGAAATAAAAAGTCCACAGTTATGCACTTAATTTTCTTCATTTGTTCGTGATAAACAAATGCAACTATATCCCCCACTCTCCACAACAACTAAAAAATTCTCCTGATTTGGTAACATCAGTCCTCATACAGCATTTTGACAATGCATTACACTTTTCAGTGTTCTTACAGTCAATATTTTATGTGATTGGTAACGAATAGAAACTTGTACGAATGAATTTACATACGACAACATGGTCAGTAGAAAACTTAAAGATATTTTGATAATTTCCCAAAATGCAGTGTTTTCCAATGCTAAATTTTATAAGTTGAATGTTTTTAACAATTTATATTATAATATGTAAGTCTGCATTAAAAATAAATTAATATTTTACTTGTCTGCAACAGTGACGACTCGACTTCTTAGCTGTCATTCCCTCACCCAAAAACTGTTGTCGTCAGGACGTCCGTTGATTAGCGCTTTTGTCCTTAATAAATTAATCGTGCAGCAGCTGTCTCTCGTGCACTGAAGTGCTGTTTTCGTTAAGTTATGATAATACTTTATTAAAAATGCAACTCTCAGCCCCGTACTGAACAGCTACGAGCTAATTTCGTTTTGACAAAATGTTCTGATGCAGTGTATTTTGTTGCGTCTTGTGTTTTCTCAGAGTGTCATGCGATTAAAGCTGATTGATTGATTTTTCTCTGTTTTAGGTTTGTATTTTGTTGTTGTACGCCCCCTGCGGGCCATATGTACAGTCAACGCCCAGTGGGATCGTAAGGTGGGGCTCCTGGGTCCTGGTTGTGCGTGTAGCTGTATCATTTACGGATTTTCTGAAATTATTTAAATGGCTCCACTTCCTCAAAAGCTCCCCCATCCATGAAATTTTGATTTATTTGGTGATGACGACTATTGCTATTGAATTTTATAGATGGTTATGATTTTGGTGTTTTTGTAAAAGGGTTCTTGAAATATTGTTAAATGTGCATTTTCTTAAAGGGTGCAAAAAAAAAATCTTCGGTTTTTTGAAATTTTCTTGATATTTTTTTGTTTGAAAAGGGGGCTCTTAGATATTTTCTTAAGATTTCTAAATTTCTGGAAATTGTTTTTTTTTATGTAAAAGGGGTTTCGAAGCCTTGAGACTGCAATGCTTAAAATGGGTCTTAACAATTTTTAACGTTTTGTATTTTTCTAAAATTGTGTTCTTTTAAAAGAGAGAGCTGTAAACGATTTATTCTTACTCAGTTACCTCATATATGTATATACTGTTTGTGGCTACTTTCTATTTCTTTTCTTTCATCTATGGCTCAGTGGTCTCCACTCCCGGACCCACTTGTTTTGTTACCACATTTCCAAAAGGTGTGTACGTTACGTATAATCAACTCTATCAATACGTAGCATCCGATGTTACTTACTTTCGTTTATGAGCTTGTTATCGTACCATTATACAAAGATTAAGTCGAAAAATTAGACCATAGTCACTTCTTTGTCATCAATCTTCTGACCGATTTGATGCGACCCACCACGAATACTTTTCCTACGCCAACCTCTTCATCTCAGAGTAGCACGTGCAACCTACATCCTCAATTTTTTGCCGATGTATTCAACTCTCTGTCTTCCCCCACAGCTCCCTCTAGTACCATAGAAGTCATTCCCTCACGTCTTAACAAATGTCCTATCATCCTGTCCCTTCTCCATGTCAGTGTTTTCCACATATTTCTTTCCCCTTTGATTCTGCGCAGATCCTCCTCAGTCCTCACTTTATCAGTCCGCCTAATTTACAACGTTCGTCTGTAGCATCACATCTCAAATGCTTCGATTCTGTTCTGTTCCGTTTTTCCCACAGTCCATGTTCCACTACCATACAATGCTGTGCTCCAAACGTAACTTCCTAAAATTAAGGCCTATGTTTCAGACTGGTAGACCTCTCTTGGCCAGGAATGCCCTTTTTGCAAGTGCTAGTCTCCTCTTGATGTTCTCCTTGCTCCGTCCGTCATTGGTTATTTTGGTGCCTAGGTAGCAGAATTCCTTAACTTCATCTACTTTGTGATCATCAGTCCGATGTTAAGTTTCTCCCTATTCTCATTTCTGCTACTCCTCGTTACCTTCGTCTTTCTTCGATTTACTGTCAGTACCTATTGTGTGCTCATTAGACTAATGATTCTGTTCAGCAGATCTTGTAATTCTTCTTCACTTTCACTCAGGATAGTAATGTCATCAGCGAATCGTATCACTGATATGCTTTCACCTTGAATTTTAATTCCACTCCTGAACCTAATTTTTTCATCATTGTTTCTTCAGTGTACAGTAGGGGCGAAAAACTACGTCCCTGTCGTACACCCTTTTTAGTCCGAGCACTTCACTCTTGGTCGTCCACTCTTATTATTCTTTCTTGGCTTTTGCGTATTACCCGCCTCTCCCTACAGCTTATCCCTATTTTTCTCAGAATTTCGAATGTCTTCCATTATTTTACATTTTCTAACGCTTTTTCCAGGTCGAGAAATCCTATAAACATGACTTGATTTTTCTTAGTCTTGCTTGCATTAGTATGGTTCTACACACATGTCTACATGTAACTATTGTGTATTTTACGTGATGTGTAGTAGTCGTGTTCATTCGGCGAATGTCGGTCTGTTATATTACAATATGCACCATGGTTATGAGAGTTTGGAAGAAACGAAAGGTGTGGTTGAATGATTTATAGTGTAGTGCAGCGAACGATAATGGAATGTGTGCCTCCGTTATCATAGCATCGAGCCCATGACGGTAGAAGTAGGAAGGGACGGAATACTTTCGCTAAAAACAGTGTTACGGAAGAGGAAGCAGGGGAGTACGGACAGAAGGAGGACAGCACTTGTTATATCTCATAGTATCGGTAGCGGTCTTGACTGATTTCGTGGCGTGGGAGAGGGAGTCATTTGAAACAATAAGAAGGGACACAGCTTAACAGTTTTTCAACGTCGATGCTGTTAGAAATGGACATTAGCTCTACTGGGAAAACTTGAAAGAATCGTCTTCGATTTCTCAAATTCTCTGCGTTTGCCCAAAATGATTTAGAGAAATCACAGAAACCTAAATCAGAATGGGTGGACGAAGATCTGAGCTTATAACTCCATAGGACGAGTGCATCGTATTTAACATAGCTCCATCTCATTAGATAGTCGAGTAGCAGCACTGGTAGCGATAACATAAGCGCACAACACATTTACCGAGAAAAGGAAGACTTTATATGTCAAATGTTTTAATAATCCCAACCAGCTCAATTAGAAATAACTTGTGTACGTAATTTCTACATACAAACTTTTGTTTTGTTTAAAGAAGGGTAGTACGTTACATCTCGGCCATATAGCAGGCTCAGTGACGTAAAGAACGTAAGACGGCACCTTTACAGACGGTCGAATTGGACTAATATGGGGAATGAAATAGGTCGTGGTCTTTTCAAACAGGCCGCCGTGGCACTCGCCGAACAATGATCGCGTTGTTCGCTAACTGTGGGTTGTCGACCGCGGGAAAAGGAGAGTGACCTGTGCACAAGCGCAGCACTAGTGGCGACGTCCTAGTTGCCAACGTCAGCCATGGCTTGGCTAATGTGATAAGTCGGAAAATGTGGTAGTTCAGCCTAAAGTGTCGACAATACCTGAGATGTGACTTCAGTGGCGTGCATGTCATTATTTACTGAAACCACGAAAAATCTGGAAGTCTGGACGGAGATCTGAACCTATCTCTTCCAGAATTCGAGTGCAGTTTGCCAGCCACTGCCCACTTCGCTCGGTCTTAGCGGTCTTGTGATCACAATAATTCCTTACAGGATGGTCCGAGAAACAAATAAAACGTTTTCCAATCATTGTGCTCTTTTAACGGGTGGTGTAGCATGATTTATGAGCTGCTGGGCACGTAATTGTAGGGAAATTTGTTAGAGAAGTTCTCACGATTTATCCTCTCTGAACTACGACAACAACTTGAATGCACATCGTTAATAAGACGGTGTCATGCGCAGGCGCAACGTGATGGAGCAGCGCTACAACATCCACCATCTCTGTCGGTCCCTTTTTAAGCTATAGTTCTGCGTCATGGTACGATATTAACAGAAACGGTTGTAAAAATCCTAAATGAAGTGTTGGCAGAAGAGCCAACACTGTGTTGCTAGAGGAGGCCGAAATGCACGCGTTTAATTACACGCTGACTGGCGTTAGGTCTGGAACAGGACAATATCTTGAGAAGTGCAAATAAAGTACGTAGATGAAGTAATACTTAACTTTAATCCACAATTGGTGTACATCTCTCGTTACTATACAAGCTTCACAATATTAATTGTCAAATGCTACGGCGCCTTGCTAGGTCGCAGCAAATGACGTAGCTGAAGGCTATGCTAACTATCGTCTCGGCAAATGAGAGCCTATTTTTCAGTGAACCTTTCATAGCAAAGTCGGTTGTACAACTGGGGCGAGTGCCAGGACGTCTCTCTAGACCTGCCGTGTGGTGGCGCTCGTTCTGCTATCACTGACAGTGGCGACACGCGGGTCCGACGTATACTAATGGACCGCGGCCGATTTAAAGGCTACCACCTAGCAAGTGTGGTGTCTGGCGGTGACACCACACTAAATATCATGAGAAATGACCATTTGTTTGCTATGTTTGCCACTTGGTGTATCTCTGAATGTAAATATAAAGATAAACCACAGTTTTTCGGAATGCTTATCACTCTGAGCATCTGTCCATGCCGCACACAAGAGTGATACGTGTTCTTTGGCTACCAGAGGTCGTAACATTAGTTAGTAGAGCTCATGTGAGCAAAGGAAGCGACTTTTGGCGTGAGACAGAACGGCGGATATGCCGCACAAGAATTCTTATTTGAGATGTTCCATAACGTGTAAATTCAGGACAGAGGATGATTTCATATTATGGTATAGAGGGAAGACTCACCTGGGAAAAGGTAATTGCATTGACTTGTATTTGATGCAAGCGCTAATCAAAAATGGTTCAAATGGCACTGAGCACTATGGGACTTAACATCTGAGGTCATCAGTCCCCTAGAACTTATAACTACTTAAACCTAACTAACCTAACGACATCACACACATCCATGCCCGAGGCAGGATTCGAACCTGCGACCGTAGCGGTCGCGCGGTGCGACACTGTAGAACCTAGAACCGCTCGGCCACTCCGGCCGGCTGCAAGCTCTAATCGCGAAGTATTGTAATGCAAATACTTCGTTGTGTCCAACAACATTTACTTGTTGGTATCCAGGATGAACTATCAATTACGCGTTCAGTATTCTAATTACAGTCCTCCCACCATAATTACTTAAAAGTATTTCATTTCAAAGCAAAAGGTAAATTTTACCTGATTTAAGCACTGTTATTTTATGCCCATCACAAAAAAGTGAAAAAAAAACGAATTTCGATATTCGTTGTTAACTTCTACCAACAATACATTTTTGAAATGGGTACTGGTGTAGAAATATGAACCAGAATCTGAAAACATCTTTTAGCACAACTCGTAAAGTGATGTACAGGTAGGGTCCAGAGTCTGAAAATATCTTTTAGTACAATCTGTAATGTGCACACCGAGGGGAACGTACTTTATGACAACCACAAATTCTTTTTTTTAAGAAATACAAATTTCGTTAACTGTCATTGATTTCTATTCGCAACATACTTTTCAAAGATATAGTATAGATGTATAAGAAGGATTCTGAACGTGAAACTTTGAACATGACATCGGCTGTGAAAATATACTTTCAATACTGAGACTCATATTTTTGGGTTTAATTTTAATGAAAATTTTAAAATATTTCAGGGGTCTGTTATAGGAAAACATGAAAAATAATCAATATTTCTTTCAAAATTATTAAAATGTAAACCACATGACAAGATTACGATATTTTCAAAAGCTGAGCATAAAGTACCATCCCCTTCTTGATACTGCGAGGGTCAAGCAATGATTCACTATGAAATCGACTACGGCCTATTCAAACTAGCCACCTCGCCATTCTTCGCATTTAGCGCCTCTAAATTATGAAAAGTATATAATTTTAAGTCCACCACACCGTACGCCAGTGGTCGGTAGAATTCCAAACCTCTCTACAATATCTAATGGCGTAATGAATAATATATGTCGTTGTCCTATTTAAGTATTTGTCAAGGGAAAACAAAAAGGATTAATAACAAGGTATAACGGTGTCCAGTGCGAAGTATCGTTCGGGGTATTAACCCCTAACTACATACGCTATTTAAGCTGACGTTAATAACTGCTTGGGGTAATTTCCAATCCCAAAACAAAAACCTCTTGATACTAAATTACTTCGTCGTTTCTGTAAACTGTTCGTAAAGTCTCAATAAAAGAATGGCTTCTGTTTCTGAAACATCAACCTTTATTAAAAATGAAACACGATCTTACTAACAATTATGGATCTTTCATTAACATTTGCTTCTTAAAAAGAGCTTTTGCAATTAACTTAAACAAAAAACAAAAAATGTTACTTCAACACGATCAGAAACATGTTTTGAGATCAAATGATGATCAGTTAAGTAAACTATGAAGAAAAACGCAAACACTGACTACCACTTAAAAAAAATGAGAGACGGTACATGAACGAATCAACTAAGCTCTTGTTTTCGTTCATCACAATAAAGAAATACCTTTTTTTTTGACATCGCAACATTTTTATTGGTAGTTTTGTTTCCTTTAGAACCTTACAAACACTCTGTGATCAAAAGTATCCGGACACCCCCAAAAACATGCGTTTTTCATATTAGATGCATTGTGCTACCACCTACTGCCAGATACTCCATATCAGCGACCTCAGTAGTCAGTACACATCGTGAGAGAGCAGAATGGGGCTCTCCGCGGAACTCACGGACTTCGAACGTGGTCAGGTGATGGGGTGTCACTTGTGTCATACGACTGTACGCGAGATTTCCAAACTCCTAAATATCCCTAGGTCCACTGTTTGCGGTGTGATAGCGACGAGGAAACGTGAAGGGACACGTACAGCTCAAAAGCGTACAGGCCGACCTCATCTGTTGATTGATAGAGACCGCTGACCGTTGAAGACGGTCGTAATGTGTAATAGGCAGACATCTATCCAGACCATCACACAGGAATTCCAAACTGCATCAGGATCCACTACAAGTGCTACGACGGTTAAGCGGGAGGTGAGAAAACTTAGATTTCATGGTCGAGCGGCTGCTCATAAGCGACACATCACGCCCGTAAATGCCAAACGACGCCTCACGTGATGTAAGGAGCGTAAACATGGACGATTGAACAGTGGGAAAACGTATTGTGGAGTGACGAATGACGGTATACAATGTGGCGATTCGACGTGTGGGTATGACGAATGCCCGGTGAACGTCATCTGCCAACGTATGTAGTGCTAACAGTAAAATTCGGAGGCAATGGTGTTATAGTGTGGTCTTGTTTTTCATGGAGGGGGCTTGCACCCGTCGTTGTTTTGCGTGGCACTATCACAGCACAGACAGGAGGTCCGAATGATATAAGGAGGCATACCATGACTTTTGTAATCTCAGTGTAAAGTGTCTGTTGTAGTAATACAAACTTTCAGTTATGTTTTTATGCGTGGTATTTTCATTTGAGTTTCCAAGTTGACGCCCAAACACAGCTTACTATCCGTTACGCAACATAAGCTTCAAACGGACATAACAAACCACAACTTTTGCTCAAGTTTGAGCTGGCGACCGCAAATGATGATAAGCAATAAGCTTTTCAATCAGTGTCAGTTATGTAAATAATTACGAACTTCACAAACTACCCAAAAATTATTCAACTTGCACCACTGAGGTTGCTTCGAAAATAAAAGAAACGACATGTGGCAGTGAAACAAACAGTCTTTCATTTCTCCCAGAGATGGGATTACCCATTCTGATAATAAGGTTGCTAACTAGGAAACAAAAGGAGGTATTAAATGAGGACTCTATCGACGTTTGCAACTGTGGTTGTAGTCTGCTTTTAAAATTAAATTAACATATTATTTCATTTACGTTACTGTACAAGTTGTACTATAATAATAAAAAACTTTTCTTCCTTCTTCCATTTTGGTCATCCGTGGACCATGTGACAGTTTAAGTTCCTTCTAATTTGCTCTTTTCTTTTTCCACCAACATTCTTTCAACTTCCATCATGTTTCTTTTCTCTTTCTACACATTTGGAATCACTCTAAATTTAGCTCTTTCCTATTGAAAATATCTCTTCTGCTGCTCTCCTGCTTTTGTGTTGTGTATTTTCAAGGATTTTTTTTTCTCACGAGCAGAGATTGCTGTTAAAAACTTTTCCTAATGATAGCCGAAGATCTCTTTCTTCAACCTAGCGCCATGTATTCTATATAAATGTCCAAAAACACATCACTCTTCTTTCCCCTATATTTTATAAACACACATCAGAAAAAGTTTTGGATCACCTTGGTTCCCAGAAATCCGGATCCAAGATGCTACTCCAGGCGGGTGTAGAATGAATGTGCGCAACGGAAATACTGAACGCAAAAAATGAAGCCCTGTCTGACTACCCCCTGAAGCAGATCTTAGGATCTCTTAATGAAGATATCTCCTTCTTCTTGCTCTTTAACATATAAATTTCAACATAAACATAAATGGATGATTAAGAGAACTAGTAAGTATAAAATGATAACTGCTGATTCTGCTTATACCTTCATTGTAGATTAAAACCCCTTTATTACAACTGTTCATATATCAATGTCCAATGGACATAAAGAGATACAAATGAATTTCCTAACTAATACGACAGATCAATTGACCAAATCTGCTCCTTTTTATGGTTATTCCATCTAATATAAATAACACGAAATGACTTGACGATGATATGCCTCGCTCAGGCCGCCCAAGGGATACTACTGCAGTGGATGACCGCTACCTACGGCTTATGGCTCGGAGGAACCCTGACAGCAACGCCACCATGTTGATGAACACTCTTCGTGCAGCCACAGGACATCGTGTTACGATTCAAACTGTACGCAATAGGCTGCACGATGCGCAACTTCACTCCCGACGTCCATGGCGAGGTCCTTCTTTGCAACCACGACACCATACAGCGCGGTATAGTGTCGCATATGCCTTCAACCAGACAATCGTCGGAGATGTGTTTTGAGGCAACCTGGTCTGGTTGAAAGCCTTAGACACACTGTCCAGCCGGTGCAGCAAGGTGGAGGTTCCGTGCTGTTTTGGGATGGCATTATGTGGGGCTGACGTACGCCGCGGGTGGTTATGGAAGGCGCCGAAATGGCTGTACGATACGTGAATGCCATCCTCCACCGATAGTGCGTCCATATCGGCAGCGTATTGGCAAGGCATTAGTCTTCATGGACGAACGTTCGTGCCCCCATCGTGCCCCTCTTGTGAATGACTTCCTTCAGGATAACGATACCGCTCGAATAGAGTGGCCAGCATGTTCTCCAGATATGAGCCCTATCGAACATGCCTGCGATAGACTGAAAAGGGTTGTTTATGGACGACGTGAGCCACCAACAACTCTGAGGGATCTACGCTGAATCGCCGTTGAGGAATGGGACAATCTGGACCAACAGTGTCTTCATGAACTTGTGAGTAGTATGCCACGACTAATACAGGCATGCATCAATGCAAGAGAACGTGCTACTGGGTATCAGAGGTACCGGTGTGTGCAGCAATCTGGAACACCACCTCTGAAGGCCTCGCTGTATGGTGGTACAACATGCAATATGTGGTTTTCATGAGCAGCAAAAAGGGCGGAAATGATTTTTGTGTTGATCTCTAGTCCAATTTTTCTCGGAACCGAGGTGATGCAAACCTTTTTTTGCCCGTGCCCGTCAGGACATATTTTAGTGATTTTGCGAACTGTGAAATGGATAACGTGAAGGAACAACGGATCTGTACCAAATCAAGATGAAGGAAACATCAGCTGAAACCTACTGCATGTTGACAGAGGCATTTGGTGAGAGTGCACTGACTCAAGCAACAACATTTGATTCTTTCAAGTGCACCAAGGAAGGCTGAGAATCTGTAAAAGATGACAAAACATACTGGACGACCTTCAACATGCTCAACAACGTAAATGGTCATTAAAGTGGAGCGATTCACAAAGACTGACGGCTGACAATTCACGATAAGATTTGGGATGTCATATGGTACATGTCAACAAATTCTACCCTCTGAAATGAGACGAATTACAGTGAAATTTGTCCCTCGTCTTCTCAGTATCGACCAACATAACCTGCACTGAGCTGCAACAAAGAGTGTCCAAAATTTTTGTCTACAGTTGTAACAGGTGGTGAATCTTGAGTCTATGGTTACGACCCTGAAAGGAAGCAGCACTCATCACAATGGAAATAATCATCTTTTCCAAGGCCGAAAAAAGCTCGACAAGTGCGCAGCAACATAAAGTCAGAGCTGATCACTTTTTTCGACTTTCAGGGAGCAGTGCGTAAGGAGTTTGCTCGCCCTGGGCAGACTGTCAACAGGCAGCTTTACTGAGAGGTTTTTGAGGCGACTGAGGGAAAATGTTCCGCACAATGATCCAGAGTTGTGGAAAAAGAGAAACTGATTGGTGCACCATGACAATGTATCCGTGCACACCTCGCTCGGTGTGAAGGAATTCCTAGCCAAAAACAACATGGCAATGGTCCCCCACCCTCTCCACTCTCCAGACCTAGGTCCTTGTGACTTCTACCTGTTCCCGAAGAACATCGCGTTGAAAGAGCGACGTTTTGGTGGACAGAAGACCTCAAAGTGGAATCGCAACGGGTCCTGTATACCCTTCACTCTGCAGACTTACTGGAGTGCTTCCAAAAATGGGAACATATACATTCCCAAGGTGACTACTTTGAAGGTGATGGAGGACGTAAGTACGAAATGATAGTTTTTTTTTATTTTTACAGTGATATTCAAGGATATTTTTGGTAGTCCCTCGTTTTAACATTTATGTCATACCTTATACGAGTGAATGGTAAAAATAGACTCTCTAAGGAACATTTCAAGCCAATAAAAATTTAGGCTAAAATTTTTCTGCCCTGGTCTACCTCTTAAAGCACCACCCGTTACAGCGGCAGCGGTCTCTCGCTTGATACTCCTGAGGTGTCGCCAGGTTTACGACAGCCGCGTGTCCGCCGTGGTCTTCGCGCCGCTCTTCCAGGCGCAAACAAAGAAGCGCCAGCTCTCCCTGCGGCGGCTAGAGCACTCCTGAACCTTGAGCCTCTTTTACGGCTGGGCGGGGCGCGCGACGGCGACACCGTACCGTGCTACAGGACAGGACAGCCCGGCCAGGGCGCCGTCAACCGCTGGCGACTTTTGGGACCGCCCGCGGCTTGCTGCCTGTCCATCACACGTTTACGGCCTGTGGTGCGCTTTCTCTTCGTGCTGTGTTTGTATCGCCTGGCGTAAATTCTCCAATTATGGGCACCACAACAGGTTCCGCTCAACGAAGAAAAACAGCCCGCGCAGTCATGCTTTCAGTTCTACGCCTAGCGAAACCACGTGACCGGTACATCTCTCCATACGTAATGCAAGTGAAAGTTCGAGGGTAAAAACCTTAATAATAATAATAATAGTAGCGCACTACGAAATAATTATGCGAATGAGATGGAAATGGATAGATGCGTTGTACATGTACAGATAAACAGATTATTACAATTTAAAAAATGGATGGTTTATTCACCAGAAAGAGCATCACAAACTTAGCAAATCAATAACGCACTGGTCCACTTCTGGTCCTGATGCAAGGAGTTATTCGGCTTGGCATTGGTAAAGTTGTTGGATGTCCTTCTGACGGGCATCATGCTAAATTCTGTCCAACTGAAGCACTAGACCGAGGTGGCTGGAGGGCCCCGTCCATAATGTTTCAAACGTTCTGAACTGGGAAGAGATCTAGGGACAATGCTGGCCAAGGCAGGGTTCATTGAGCACGAAGACAAGCCATTACCTTGTGAAATGCAAGCCAGGGGTTGCTTGGCATGAAGAGCAACAAACGGGCCGTAGAATATCATCGAGGTACCGCTGTGCTGTGAGGGTATCGCGGATGACAACCGAAGATGTCTTGCAATGAAAAGAAACGGCACCTCAGACCATCACTTTTGGTTGTCGATCCGTATGGGGGCGACCGTCAGGTTAGTATCCCACTGCAGTCTGCGGCATCTTTAGACTCGTCTTTACTGGCCGTCGAGGGGCGATTCGAAATGGGCCTCACTCATGAGGACAGTTCTACTCCAGTCAATGAGATTCCAGGCCGAAGACGAGTCTAGAGACATGCAGGACAGGGGTGGGATTGATGTCGTCCGCCATACAGTCCGACAACCAGGAGTTAGGGTCTAAGGTGCCATTTATTTTCAGGGCAAGCTCTCTTTGGTTATCATCCACTATCCTGGACACTTTTCGCAAGACAGTCCCACGCATAACCGGCGAGGTTTTCACTGCTTATCTTCGTGCTTGCTCAACCCTATCTTGGCCAGCAAGGTAGTCAGGGCTCTTCCCCATTCAGAACGTTTGGGACATTATGGGTAGGACCCTCCAACCAGCTCGGGATTTTGAGGGCCTATCGTTCCCATTGGACAGAAAATGGCACGATATTTGTCTGCAGGGTAGCCAACAACTCTGTCAATCAACGCCAAGCCGAAGAACTGCTTGCATAAAGGACAGAGGTGGACCAACACCCTCAGTTTATAAAACTCTTTCTACTGAATAAATCATCCACTTCTTCTAAAATTGTGGTGATTCTGTTTATCTGTACCTGTACATCACATCTACCGATTTCTGTCTCAGTCGGATAATTCCTTCGTGGTGTGCCGTTTTTATTTCTTTTTTCTGTGGTTCTTTTTTTTGTTTTCTATTTTTCTTAAACTGTACCATGGTCAGACAGAGATTCAAAATGAAATATCTAAATATTGTATTGTAAAGTATTCTATGGAACTGATACAGACTCATATTACAATTTATATTGATTAAAATTAGACTGAGGTTGGGAGCTTAAGGGACCTTAAGGGACATGACTGCCAAGAAAAGCAAGAAAACCAATGTGCACTCAGTGTGCATACCGGATGGAGTCATTTCAGATGTGGAACGGATCCTAGGATGCCATGAAGAGCACAGGGTGCAGCCAACTGCAGGTGGTGGCTCGCGTCCGTACCAATGATCTGTGTCACTCTGGTCAGGAGTCCACTACACACAGCAGGCGGCTACACGGGTAGCAGGGGTTGTGTGGCGTGGACTAGGCGGTTTTTTAGGTTTGATGGCTTCGGGCAAGTACAGAAAGGGCAACAGCCTCAAAGGATGGGGGGAAAAGTCGGGACATGCGGGGACCAAGCAGCAATCGGTGTTGTAATTGTAAACTGTCGAAGCTGCATTGGTAAAGTACCGGAACTTCAAGCGCTGATAGAAACCACCAAAGCTGAAATCGTTATAGATACAGAAAGCTGGCTGAAGCCAGAGATAAATTCTGCCGAAAATTTTACAAAGGCACAGGCGGTGTTCAGAAAGGACAGATTGCATGCAACCGGTGTGGCGTGTTTGTCGCTGTTACTAGTGGTTTATCCTGTAGAGAAATAGAAGTGGATAGTTCTTGTGAATTATTATGGGTGGAAGTTATACTCAACAACCGAGCTAGGTTAATAATTGGCTTCTTTTACCGACCTCCCGACTCAGCAGCATTAGTAGCAGAACAACTGAGAGAAAATCAGGAATACATTTCACATAAATTTCCTCAGCACGTTATAGTCTTAGATGGTGATTTCAATTTACCAGATATAGACTGGGACACTCATATGTTTAGGACTGGTGGTAGGGACAGAGCATCGAGTAACATTATACTGAGTGCACTATCAGAAAATTACCTCGAGCAATTAAACAGAGAACCGACTCGTGGAGATAACATCTTGGACCTACTGATAACAAACAGACCCGAACTTTTCGACTCTGTAAGCGCAGAACAGGGAATCAGTGATCATAAGGCCGTTGCAGCATCCCTGAATAGGGAAGTAAATAGGAATATAAAAAAAGGGAGGAAGGTTTATCCGTTTAGCAAGAGTAATAGAAGGCAAATTTCAAACTACCTAACAGAGCAAAACGACAATTTCTGCTCCGACACTGACAATGTTGAGTGTTAATGGAAAAAGTTCGAGGCAATCGTAAAATGCGTTTTAGACGGGTACGTGCCGAGTAAAACTGTGAGGGACGGGAAAAACCCACCGCGGTACAACAACAAAGTTAGGAAACTACTGCGAAAGCAAAGAGAGCTTCACTGCAAATTTAAACGCAGCCAAAACCTCTCAGACAAACAGAAGCTAAACGATGTCAAAGTTAGCGTACGGAGGGCTATGCGTGAAGAGTTTAGTGAATTCGAAAGCAAATTTCTATGTACCGACTTGACAGAAAATCCTAGGAAGTTCTGGTCTTACATTAAATCAGTAAGTGGATCGAAACAGCATATCTAGACACTCTGGGGTGATAACGGCATTGAAACAGAGGATGGCACGCGTAAAGCTGAAATACTAAACACCTTTTTTCAAAGCTGTTTCAGAAAGGAAGACCGCACTGCGGTTCCGTCTCTAAATCCTCGCACGAACGAAAAAATGGCTGACATCGAAATAAGTGTCCAAGGAATAGAAAAGCAACTGAAATTACTCAACAGAGGAAAGTCCACTGGACCTGACGGGATGCCAATTCGATTCTACACAGACTACGCGAAAGAACTTGCCCCCTTCTAACAGCCGTGTACCACAAGTCTCTCAAGAAACGGAAGGTTCCAAAAGATTGGAAAAGAGCACAGGTAGTTCCAGTTTTCAAGAAGGGTCGTCGAGCAGATGCGCAAAACTATAGGCCTATATCTCTGACAGCGATCTGTTGTAGAATTTTAGAACATGTTTTTTGCTCGCGTGTCATGTCATTTCTGGAAACCCAGAATCTACTCTGTAGGAATCAACACGGATTCCGGAAACAGCTATCGTGTGAGACCCAACTCGCTTTATTTGTCCATGAGACCCAGAAAATATTAGATACAGGCTCCCAGGCAGATGCCATTTTCCGTGACTTCCGGAAGGCGTTCGATACAGTTCCGCATTGTCGCCTGATAAACAAAGTAAGAGCCTACAGAATATCAGACCAGCTGTGTGGCTGGATTGAAGAGTTTTTAGCAAACAGAACATAGCATGTTGTTCTCAATGGAGAAATGTCTACAGACGTTAAAGTAATCTCTGGCCTGCCACAGGGGAGTGTTATGGGACCATTGATTTTCGCAATATATATAAATGACCTAGTAGATAGTGTCGGAAGTTCCATGCGGCTTTTCGCGGATGATGCTATAGTATACAGAGAAGTTGCAACATTAGAAAATTGCAGCGAAATGCAGGAAGATCTGCAGCGGATAGGCACTTGGTACAGGAAGTGGCAACTGACCCTTAACATAGACAAATGTAACGTATTGTGAATACATAGAAAGAAGGATCCTTTTTTGTATGATTATATGATAGCGGAACAAACACTGGTAGCAGTTACTTCTGTACAATATCTGGAAGTATGCGTACGGAACGATTTGACGTAGAATGATCATATAAAATTAATTGCTGGTAAGGCGGTTGTCAGGTTGAGATTCATTGGGAGAGTCCTTAGAAAATGTAGTCCCTCAACAAAGGAGGTGGCTTACAAAGCACTCATTCGACCTATACTTGAGTATTGCTTATTAGTGTGGGATCCGTACCAGGTCTGGTTGTCAGAGGAGGTAGAGAAGATCAGAAGATCCAAAGAGGAGCGGCGCGTTTCGTCACAGGGTTATTTGGTAACCGTGATAGCGTTACGGAGATGTTTAGCAAACTCAAGTGGCAGACTCTGCAAGAGAGGCGCTCTGCATTGCGGTGTAGCTCGCTCGCCAGGTTTCGAGAGGGTGCGTTTCTGGATGAGGTATCGAATATATTGCTTCCCCCTACTTATACCTCCCGAGGAGATCACGAATGTAAAATTAGAGAGATTAGAGCGCGCACGGAGGCTTTCCGGCAGTCGTTCTTCGCGTGAACTATACGCTACTGGAACAGGAAGGGGAGGTAATGACAGTGGCACATAAAGTGCCCTCCGCCACACACCGTTGGGTGGCTTACGGAGTATAAATGTAGATGTAGATCAGAAGAGATTCTCTCTGGTTTCGAGCAGCTAACAGAGGTGGTAAAGGCTGCCAGTCTTGATTGCAAGATGAAAGCAGAGCTGACCATTTGCAGCATAGTCGACAGGACCGATTGCGGACCTCTGGTACCGAGCCGAGTGGAGGGTCTGAATCAGAGGCTCAGACGGTTCTGCGACTGTGCAGGCTGCAGATTCCGCGACTTGCGCCAATGGGTGGTTGGATTTCGGGCTCCGTTGAATAAGTCGGGTATCCACTATACGCAGGAGGCGGTTACACGGGTAGCAGGGGCTGTGTGGCGTGGACTGGGCAGTTTTTTAGGTTAGAGGGTCTAGGAAAAACACAATAAGAGTTTCAGTCACAAAGGGTACAGGCCGAACACAGGAAGAACGTAGATGCAGGAAACTGCGGTATAACAGTTGTAAATTTTCGTAGCTGTGTTGGGAAAGTACCAAAGCTCCAAGCGCTAATAGAAAGCACTGATGCTCGAATTGTTATACGCACTGAAAGCTGGCAAAAGCCGGAGATAAGCTCAGCCGAAATTTTTGCGAAGAACCTAACCGTGTTCCGAAAGGATAGGCTAAACACGGTTGGTGGTGGCGTGTTTGTTGCTGTTAGAAGTAGTTTATCTTGTCACGAAATTGGAGTAGATTGTCCCTGTAAGTTAGTATGGGCAGAGGTCATTGTTGGCAACCGGAATAAAATAATAATTGGATCCGTTTACCGACCTCCCAATTCTGATGATAAATTTGCTGAAAGGTTCAAAGAAGAGTTTGATTTCAAACCCGTACCCGACTCATACGATTATAGTTGGTGGTGAATTTAATTTACCCTCGATATGTTGGCGAAAATACATATTTAATTCAGGAGGTACGCAAAAAACATCATACGAAATTGTGCTAAAAACACTCACTGAAAATTATTCGAGTAGTTAGTTCATCAGCCCACGCGAGTAGTAAACGGTTGTGAAAACACACTTAACCTCTTAGCAACAAATAATCCTGAGTTAATAACGAGCATCAGAATGGAAACAGGAATTAGTGAACACAGGGTTGTCGTAGCGAGACTGAATATTGTAACCCCCAAATCCTCCAAAAATAAACGGAAAATATACCTGCTCAAAAAAGCAGATAAAAATTCACTTGACGCCTTCCTGAGAGACAATCTCCACTCCTTTCAAATTAATAATATAAGTGTAGACCAGATGAGGCTTGAATTCAAAGAAATACTATCGGTAGCAACAGAGATTTATACCAAATAAATTAACAAACACGGGGCTAATCCTCCTTGGTACGTAAAACGGGTCAGAACACTCTTGCAGAAACAACGAAGCAAATATCCTAAATTTAAACAGACGCAAAATCCCCAATATTGGCGATCTTTTACAGAAGCTTGAAATTTAGCGCGGACTTCAAGGCGAGATGCTTGTAATAGTTTCAAAAACGAAACTTTGTCTCGAAACCTGGCAGAAAATTCAAAGAGATTCTTATCGTATGTGAAGTATGTTAGCGGCAAGAAACAATCAATGCCTTCTCTGCGCGATAGCAATGGAGGTACTATCAAAGACAGTGCTGCCAAAGCAGAGTTTCTAAACACAGCCTTCCGAAATACCTTCACAAAAGAAGACGAAGTAAATATTCCAGAATCCAATCAAGAACAGCTGCCAAAACGAGTAACGTAGAAGTTAATATCCTCGGAGTAGTGAAGCAACTTAAATCACTTAATAAAGGCAAGTCTTCTTGTCCAGACTGCATACGAATTAGGTTCGTTTCAGAGTATGCTGATGCATTAGCCCCATACTTAACAGTCATATACAACCATTCGCTCGACGAAAGATCCGTACCCAAAGACTGGAATGTCACAACAATATTCAAGAACGGTTGTAGGTGTAATCCACTACATTACAACCCCAAATCATTAACGTCGATATGCAGCACGATTTTGGAACATATATTGTGTTCGAACACTATGAATTAACTCGAAGAAAACAGACAGTCAACACGAATTTAGAAAACATTGTTCTCGTGAAACAACTCTCTCTTTACTCACGTGACGTGTTGAGTGCCATTGACAAGGGACTTCAAATTGATTCCGTTTTCTAGATTTCCAGAAGGCTTTTGACACTGTACCACGCATTCGGGTTGTAGTGAAATTGCGTTCTTATGTAATATTGTCTTAGTTATGCGACTGGATTCGTGATTTCCTCACAGAGTGGTCACAGTCGGTATTAATTGACGGAAAGTCATCGAATGAAACAAAAGTCGTTTCTGGAGTTCCCCAAGGTAGCGTTATAGTCCCTGTGCTGTATAAACGATTTAGATGACAATCTGAGCAGCCGTCATAGGTTGTTTGCAGATGATGCTATTGTTTATCGTCTAGTAAAGTCACCAGAAGACCAAAACAAACTGCAAAACAATTTAGAAAAGATATCTATGCGGTGAGAAAGTTGACAGTTGACCCTAAATAATGAAAAGTGTGAGGTCAGCCACAGGAGTGCTAAAAGGAATCCGCTAAACGTCGGTTACACGATAAATCAGTCCAATCTGAAGGCCATAAATTCAACTAAATACCTAGGAATTACAATTACGAACAACTTAAACTGGAGGTAACACATAGAAAATGTTGTTGGGAAGGCTAACCAAAGACTGCGTTTTACTGGCAGGATACTTAGAAAATGTGACAGATCTACTAAGGAGTCTGCCTACACAACACCTGTCCGTCCTCTTTTAGAATACTGCTGCGCGGTATGGGATGCTTACCAGATAGGATTGACGGAGTACATCGAAAAAGTTCAAAGAAGGGGAGCATCTTCTGTGTTATCGCGGAATAGGGGAGAGAGTGTCACTGAAATGATACAGGATTTGGGCTGGACATCATTAAAACAAAGGCGTTTTTCATAACGACGGAATCTTCTCACGAAGTTCCAATCACCAACTTTCTACTCCGAATGCGAAAATATTTTGTTGATACCGACCTACATAGGGAGAAACGATTACCATGATAAAATAAGGGAAACCAGAGTTCGTACGGAAGGATCTAGCTGTTCGTTCTTTCCGCACGCTATACAAGAACTTTCGCACAGCCAGCCTGAAGATGGTACACTGAAGCGCTGAAACTGTTAGCCATGAAATGAATGACATCATAAAGACGTCTCTAGGTGTTTCATTTGTTACATGATTCACGGGATAGGTCGACACAGGAAAAGTGTTCGACTGTGTAAAATGGCGTAAGATGGTCAAAATTCTCAGCAGAAGTGATGTAAGCTAAAGGGAAGTACGGGTAATACACAATTTGTACAAGAACCAAGAAGCGAAATAAAAATGGAAGACCTAAACTGATGCGCTCAGATTAGGCAGAGTATGAAACGGGCATGTAGTATTTCGTACATACTCCTGAATCTCTACATCGAAGAAGCAATGGTGCAAATAGAAGGTTCAGGAATCGGATTAAAATTCAGGGTGAAAGAATATTAGTAGTTAGATTGGCTGATGACACTGCTATCACCAGTGAAAGTGAGGGAGCATTGCAGGACCTGTTGAATAGAATAAGCAGTGTAATGGGTACACATTATGGATTAAAATAGAAAAAGATGGAACTAATGAGGATAAGCAGGAATGTGATTAACCATAATCCTAGTACCACAACTGAGGACCTCGAGTTAGACGAGGTTAAGGACAACTGTCACCTTCTAAGCAAAATAACTAAAGATTTATGAAGCAAGAAGGAAATGAAAAGCAGACTAAGAGTCACGAACGATGGCAATCGAGATTAGGCTTGTTCTGTGCATCTACGTTACGCATTCTCCGACAGCTAATGAACGTAGCGAAGTATTTAGTGAACTGCCTTTCTATTTGTTGCGAGTTTTCACCGCTGATGATGGTGGTAAGCGACATATTCTGCACAAGCAATCGAGGATCATAATTTGCAGTATATACACTTTCTTCAAGCACAGAGCACATGTATGCGGTTACCGCAACAATGCAACCCCCACCCACGTCTCGAACTGGGCGAACCATCAACGTTCGTGGATCGGACTGTAGCACAGCCAAAGACTGTACTTCTGGCCGAAACAAGTCTACTAGGATCAGAAAAAGGCCTTCATTCGGGGAAAAGATTCTGAGAATTAGCGTCTGGAGCAAAGCGTTGTATAGACGTGAATCGTGGACTTTGAAACAACGGGAAAGTAATGAACCGAAGCGTTTGAGGTTCGGTGCTGTGTTGAAAATTGGTTGGGCTGGTATAAGGAGGTCCTCTGCAGTATTGGAGAGGAAATAAACATGTGGAAAACACTGACAAGAAGAAGGGACATCTTGATAGGACATGTGTTAATATATAAGGGAGTAACTTGCATGGTACAAGAGAGAACTGAGGAGTGTAGAAACTGTAGGGAAAGACAGAGATTGGAAATAATTGAGATCGTAGGATACAAGTGCTACACTGAGGAAGCGGTTGGCACAAGAGAGTAATTCGTGGCAGGAAACATCGAACCATGATAGCAAACAAAGGGGTTATCGCAGGTTGTACAGCGACAGTATTTTGAGAGGTCTAAACTGTTGAAAGGGTGACAAGGAAGACAGCGTCATCGGCATACTAGTGCATGTAGATCGTATTAGGTGTGGCAATGGCAGAGTATTTCAAGTCCAGCGTTAGTTACAGGACTGGCCCACTCTTTTCGAAGAGCGTAGCCTAAGGGATAGCGTCGCCTGTGGGATGTTTGCTCAGAGACATTTCGACGGGCTTCCCGGATTGCTTTCGGCCGGAATACAAAAATCATCCTAGCCCAATTCGAGCTGTTAGTCCCTCTCTGTGAACTTGCCTTCATCGGGTGCGAAACTTCCTACGACACTGCTATTATGGCATGAAAAGAGAACTAATCAGAAAATAGAACGATTCCTTTTTATAATATTAATAAAAACTCAGTTCTGTTGACCGCATTGAAAGTATGTAAACTGCGTAATCGCTGGATCCTGTCAGTCTCTCTTCTAGATTCCTAGTTGCTTTCTGTCAATTTGGGAAACACTGTGTTGATGTAGAGCCCATTCCAATTTACGATAAGAGGAAAATTGAGTTTGAAGTATGTTGGCGGGCGGCGAGCAACGCGGATAAACTCTGTGAACACGGTCGCTATCGTCGTGAAGTTATCGCTTTTCAAACTGTACGACAACTGTTTCAGCGCGGAGCGCTGGCGTGTGACTTAGGTAGCCGGTATGCGGTTGGCGCACTGCTTGTAGATGCGGCGTCTGATAGCGAGGGAGCGAGCACGCTGGCGGGTCATGATGCGAGGACTCGTGACTCACAGTGGGGTGGGGGCACGGGCACCGGTCAGCGAGCAAGAGCCTGCCTCCGCTAAATTTCGCCTGTGCGTGTAGGGAAGATGAAAATTACAGGCTACTGCCGCCGCGTTCACAATTCAACTGCTGCAGCTCCCATGAAAAGAAACAGGTAGTTTATGTTATGGACTGTTTTAACAAGCATGGGCAGACTACGCAGTGCGATACAGCACGAAGGGTGGGCGGCGTTGCGTGTATCTTCTTGTTCGATTCTCCAAGCGCAGTACCGGCTACTGTTTTGTTGTGTGTGGCGCTGAGTGTCAAGTGTTAATTAGCTACTCGCGCCCGCCTCAAAGAAGAAAAAGGCGTGATTTAAAATGGGAGTATTTGGCCGTAAGTTGCGCGATGTATCTGATCAGGGGTCACGTACAAAGGCTTACACAAGAGGCCTTATCGACAAAGTCCTTTTAGCTTGCATGATACACTACTGGCCATTAAAATTACTACACCACAAGGATGACGTGCTACAGACGCGAAATTTAACCGACAGGAAGAAGATGTTGCAATATGCAAATGATTACCTTTTCAGAACATTCACACAAGGTTGGCGCCGGTGCCAACAGCTACAACGTGCTGACATGAGGAAAGTTTCCAACAGATTTCAAAATATACAACTGACCGGCGTTGCCTAGTGAAACGTTGTTGTGATGCCTCGTGTAAGAAGGAGAAATGCGTACCATCACGTTTCCGACTTTGATAAAGGTCGAATTGTAGCCTATCGCGATTGCGGTTTATCGTATCGCGACATTGCTGCTCGCGTTGGTCGAGATCCAATGACTGTTAGCAGAATATGGAATCGCTTGGTTCAGGAGGGTAATACGGAACGCCGTGCTAGATCCCAACGGCCTCGTATCACTAGCAGTCGAGATGACAGGCATCTTATCCGCATGGCTATAACGGATCGTGCAGCCACGTCTCTATCCCTGAGTCAACAGATGGGGACGTTTGCGAGACAACAACCATCTGCACGAACAGCTCGACGACGTTTGCAGCAGCATAGACTATCAGCTCGGAGACCATGGCTGCAGTTACCCTTGACGCTGCATCATAGACAGGAGCGTCTGCGATGGTGTACTCAACGACGAACCTGGGTGCACGAATCACGAATGGCAAAACGTCATTTTTTCGGATGAATCCAGGTTCTGTTTACAGCAACATGATGGTTGCATCCGTGTTTGGGGACATCGCGATGAACGCACATTGGAAGAGTGCATTCGTCATCGCCATACTGGCGTATCACCCGGCGTGATGGTATGGGGTGCCATTGGTTACACGTCTCTGTCACCTCTTGTTCGCATTGATGGCACTTTGAACAGTGGACGTTACATTTCAGATGTTTACGACCCGTGGCTCTACTCTTCATTCGATCCCTGCGAAACCCTACATTTCAGCAGTATAATGCACGAGCGCATGTTGCAGCTCCTGTACGGGCCTTTCTGGATGCAGAAAATGTTTGACTGCTGCCCTGGCCAGCACATTCTCCAGATCTCTCACCAATTGAAAACGTCTAGTCAATGGTGGCCGAGCAACTGGATCGTCACAATACGCCAGTCACTACTCTTGATGAACTGTGGTATCGTGTTGAAGCTGCATGGGCAGCTGTACCTGTACACGCCATCCAAGCTCTGTTTGACTCAATGCCCAGGCGTGTCAAGACCGTTATTACGGCCAGAGGTGGTTGTTCTGGGTACTGATTTCTCAGGATCTATGTACCCAAATTGCGTGAAAATGTAAACACATGTCACTTCTAGTATAATATATTTGTCCAATGAATACTCGTTTATCATCTGCATTTCTTCTTGGTGTAGCAATTTTGATGACCAGTAGTGTAGTTTCCTATCTGTACCATGAATGTTTCAAAAGAGGGGGCTTTTATGTATAATACCCATAGGTGGCAGCAATCTCGTGTCGGTATGTTGGTAGTAATTATTTCTTCGTTGACGTTCTTTGTATGTCGCATCCCAAACAATGAAGGTGACGTGAGAGGAGCAGTACGCCGCAATAAAATTCTGCGTGCCTTTAAACTATACAGCCACTGAAACTTACGAAAATCTGCAGTGAGAGTACGATGAAAATGCACTACCTTGTGCAACAATGTTTAGGTGTTGAAGGACTTCCAAGGAGGGTCGACTTTTTTGTGTTAAGCAATGTGGGTCTGGTGTTTCGGCCTCTGCTGTGATTGAAGTCAACATCAAAACACTGTGATCGTCCGTGAGGATCAGTGTATAACATTACGTAACTCCAGTGAGGTGTTGAGAATTTCATAAGGCAGTGTCTTAACGATTTTTCATGATCACCTCCATATGACCCGTGTTTGTGCCCATTGGGAACCACGTCTGTTGACTCCTGAACAAATGGCTTTGCGAATGGAGACAAACTGTGTGGTGTAGCGTCTCTTTGCTGATGGACAGGACGTGTTTCTGGAATCGATTATCACCGGTGATGAGTCATGGTTGAATCATTATGATTCTGAAGGAAAACGAGACAGCTTCTCCAACACCAAAAAAAGCGAAAGTTGTTCCATCTGCAGTGAACGTGACGATCACATTTTCTGACTGTCATGAAATTATTAACCAGCATGTAGTCCCCCTTACACTGATAGTTTTACTGTCAAAATTATTATTATTACTAGCCAGTTGGAAGTTTTATTATAAAAAATTATTATGGTGTCAAGTGACGTACGGAAAGGTGTAAAGTTCTATCTCTGACATATTATAGTTATCTATACTTCTTCTCTAAAATCTGCTACGCTATAGTGGAACTTTACTATCGTTACCATAAAATCTGATCTGCTGAAATGCAGCCGTACAGCTTATGTTATAAAAAACCCTTATTCCGACAGGTCAGTATTCAAACATTTTCTGGAACTTCCTCCTATCGTACATGTATCTGATTGCGGTTTTTAAAATGTTCTCTAACGTCTCCTGACGATTATGTTGCAATCCTCCCGCACGCAACAGACAATTTGTCTTGCCGCTCAAACTGCATGAACGTTCTGCATCCAGCATTAAAAAATTCAAAAGAAATACTGCGATCCATGCAGAGTGCAATGCATGGTTGCAATTACTGATTCAACTACTCCCCCTTTTTTCTTTTTTATAGAAGTTTAATGATCACGAGGGGTGTATTCAATAAGCCTTAAGCACTGTAAAAAATGAAAGGAATCAATAAAAACTTTTAATTTACTATGTTCTGAAAACTGACGATCCATACACTGACAAACTTTACTCAGATATTTCTTTTTCTTGGACTGTTTGGTAAGCAAAAACTTTAATAATTCCACAATGGCCGGCCGGTGTGGCCGAGCGGTTCTAGGCGCTTCAGTCTGGAACCGCGCGACCGCTACGGTCACAGGTTCGAATTCTGCCTCGGGCATGGATGTGTGTGATGTCCTTAGGTTAGTGAGGTTTAAGTAGTTCTGAGTTCTAGGGAACTGATGACCTCAGATGTTAAGTTCCATAGTGCTCAGAGCCATTTTTGAATTCCACGGTGCCTTTAATCAATAATCACGTATCTGGTCACAACAAAAATACAAATGTAAACTTAGGCTTCTGCGGCCGTTGTCACAGTCATTAAATTCTTCTGGGTTTGTGACCGCTTTGTCAGCTATAAAATTCCGACGTTTCGACGACGACTATTGCAAGACGCCTTCCTCGGGGTGTGTTGCTAACTGCTGAATGGACACTAATTTAATTACTTATATATTATAGAGGAGTGCTGTCATTGTATATGAGGGTGAGGAGGAAGGGTATTAGGTGTCCTTTTATTGGTCTTTGCATTGCGTCTTGTCATTGGCGGAAATGTGCGTTTTCTATTGGAGTTTCCTTTATTGCTTGCCATTGGTGGAAATCGGTGAATAGGACATTGACTGCGACAAAGATACGAATATTACTTTCAATGAATGCATACATGAATCTGTAAAAATCCCTCCAGTGTGCAAGCAAGGGACAACTACACGCAGCAAAAAGGCAAATTACCAAAAATTAAAAAACCTTGATTGATACAAACATCTCCCCTGGCGCCAATAGCGCAGTCGGGGGAAGCTGCACCCTCACGTGTTGCGTGACTTCTCTCCACGCCTCATTATTCTCAGCAACTGCTCTCTCTCTCTCTCTGCCACTCGCGATGATAATAATATCTCAGACTCACCGTTTGCGTATGCACGCAACAGCAGAATCAATAGTTAACTTCCCAAAAAAGATATGAATGTCCAACTTTCAACACTACTGTTACAGCAGCACACTTCACATCAGCATTACCTAAACTGAGGAAGCACATTGTAAGGAAATTACTAGAACTTTCTCGGACTGGGTCGCGACTTCACGTCGCAAATAAAGTTATACAGCTTCTGGATAGACTGAACATTACGTGTACGCTGCATCCGCCTTAAAACCCCGATCTTGCACCCTGTGATTTCTTTTTATTCCCATCACTAAAGCCAAAGCTTCGGGGCATTCGGTTGGAGAACTCTGAAGCAGTGAACAAGAAAAGTGAGGCGGTTCTCAAGGACCTGACGAAGAATGGCCTGCACCATGTGTTCGAGGACTGGCAGAGACTTTACAAAATGCGCATTCAAGTAGGAGGGGAGTACTTCGCAAAAGATCATGCAAATATTGAAGTGGAGTGATAAACATCTGTGAGAAAAGTCAGTGTCAGTCTTTGTTGATCTGCGTCCATAAAACGCAAAGTAAGAACCGTAGCTTGAGTCCAGTCAGTGTTGATGTATTAGAGATGCAATATGTTCGGTTTGGTCAAGGGTGATGGAGGATATCGACTGTGACCTTTGTGGCAAAGTTAATTCTGGTTTATGGAGCAACAATCTTAACTAAGTTTATAGCCGATGCGCGTCCCTTGTTTGAAGCACTACACCACTTTATTCTAGACAGCTGAAACGAGAAACAACATCAAACAAGTAAACCGACTTAACTTCGTTAACTCCAATGTGAGAATTACGTTTCATCTGTCGGTGAAGTCCACTTCAAGTGAACTTACTGTGATCGAAAAGTAACAAAAATAGTAGAAAATGAATACCAAGGAAGATATGTTCAGCAGCGTTGCCCATCGAAGGTTACGTCCCAGATCACCGCCCGCTATTATTTATTTTCTCGGTGACACACACAGGAAGTAGTGTAGACTGGCGTTTAAACGATTTGTGGAATGACATGCGGTTAATGGAACCGTAACTGTAGCCGACTGTTTGCTGTATTATACCATTAGACAAACTATTTGCTGACGGGAAGTAAGATCTATTATTTACTCAGCAGCTATCCTGAAAATTTATTTTATTGTTCAAATGTTCAAATGTGTGTGAAATCTTATGGGACTTATCTGCTAAGGTCATCAGACCCTAAGCTTACACACAATCTAAATTATCCTACGGACAAACACACACACCCATGCCGGAACCAGCCGCACAGTCTATGACTGCAGCCCCCTAGACCGCTCGGCTAACCCACGGGGCTTTATTTTATTGACACTTCATGTGTTTCTAGGCATTTCTGTGAACTATCCTGATTAAATTCCATTTCTCTCTGCTGTGTCTGATGAAATGAGGGCATGTGGCACTATTGATGGTGATCTGTCTGCTGGAGCGAACGTAAAGGTCGGCTGTTCCCTTGGCTGTTCGAGAAGAGTTGTCTATATGCCAATATCGCATTTCACCGCTTCCCATCATCATATAGCATAAACACGACACCACATCACACTTCCATTACAGTCGGCAACACTCAACAAGTACACTTAAAAGACAGCTCACACACCACGGAGCAAGTGGCCATTGTACGCAGAAGATACAGATGTGATGCATCTGTGACAAGAAAGTAATTGCGTAAAGGTAGTATGACTACACTCCATTAACTTAAAAAAAAATTAATATTTCATTCTGCGTAAAAAATGTTACTTGACCAGTATGCCTAGAGATCTGAAAAACGTATACAATACAAATGGACACTTGTGTACATCTGAGTTTGTTATTTTATATCCTTAAACATTACTGTTAAAAACGATGCAGATGATTTCGTTTCTGATCAGCAGAAGGCACCAAAGTCTGACGTCTTGCTCATTTCCTTGTTCATAGGTACTTGACCAACAGGGAGTTACCATTTATACAGAGTGGCCCACCTTACTCTGCCACCTCATATATACCGAAACGAAAAAAAAATATGGAAAATGCAATTGGTCTGGGATGCATCTGTGTCAGGAGCTCACACGATGGGTAGGGATTCATAGTCCATAAATGAAAAGAAACATCACTTTCAACAGGAAGCTACGTTTCTCTAAGTGGCACGTTTTCATTTGTGTAGAGATACAGTTAGTGACGGCAGATTTGTTATCACTCATACTTTCTGAGATCCGTAGACTTTAGAGGATGGGAGAGGAGCCACAGTTTCTGCCGTAATGAGCAGAGTTGCCTACAGCAGACATCAGGAGAGTGCAGGCACTACGGCAGAGACTGTGGCATCGTTTCCATTATTTAAACTCTGAGTATTCCAGAAGGGGAAATCAAGTCTGTCTTCACTGTCTTTACCCTTTAGTTTCATTTCGGTAGAAAAAATAAACAGATGACATTTATAAGAATGCAACTTAGTGTTTTAGTGATAGCGCATTCCTGCCCATTGTGTGATCCCCTACCATAGGTGCAACCCTAGTCAATGGCAATTTTCACATTTCTTTCATTTCGGAAATATACGAGGCGGCGAAGTCATGTGAGACACCCTGTGTACATGGTGATTCTCATTTGTAATTATTCACAACTAACTTTCTGCCCGCGGCTTTGTCTGTGGGTGCATTTGTCACACATGTTTATATTTTCTATACATCTACTGTATTTCATACATATTTGTACACGTATGTCATCCGTAACTCTAGTGAATTTAGCTCTGCAGTTTCATCCGAACTGTGAGTGATTGTTTATCGAAACAATTGATTGTCGCTGGCAACCGATTCTCCGCTGATTTACGCCATGCGACTCTAGCATGGAGTTATAAGAAGGGGAATTGTCATGGCGTGACAAAACTGAAGCCGACGTTTGACATGTCAGTTGCCCCAGACAGCAGCTTCTTGTGCTTTGACTGTGTGGAGTCGTGGAAGTATTTTGATCAAAAATGGAACTTGCGTCATTTAAGGATGTATTAATCGTTCTGATTATAGTATAAAGTGAAAAGGGATCATATTTCATTCGTTAGTGAACTCGTCGAAGGGATATTTTCTGTTATACAGTGTGTTCGGAAACTCCCGTTACAAATTTCTAAGACTTGCTACAACCATTTGGAAACATGTTGGTTACTTTTGCAAATAACTGATTAGGCGTGACCCCGTATATCACTTGTATTTCAATACTACTCATTAACAGCCAAAGAAATTATTCGTGTACTCATTGACGGGTTCTCTTCAACGTGAAGCAGTACGGCCTCTTCCAGTTCAGGTGTGCGGCGTCTCCTTGGAGCTCCAAGTCACGCCTGCTGTCGGCGAAGGTACCCTTTCTCGAAGTCTTTGCGTAATTGTGGCGAAAAGAGTATGCGATGTAGTCGGACGTTGTGGAGAACGATCTCTGCAAAGGCGACTAGCAGCTTTTCCGTTACCGGGAGCTTGCCATTCAGAAGGATCATGGCGGTGTATTCTGTAAATGAGTACTCAAATATGTTGCTCTAACACAGCTACGTGAATGAGACTGGATCCAGGTTAGAGAGGTGGGATGGACGTCAAATGACATCAGCGATCTGACGTAACCAGCCCCCACCATGACCATTCCGTTGCATACCTCCCCAGGAAACATGTTTTCAAACGGCTGTAGCACGGGAACGGTACCTTTTCAGACATGAGTTCCTATACAAAATATTATGTACTCACATCCCTCTATAAGCTCTAGAAGTCTGTAATGCGAATTTCTGAACATCATTTGTACATGAATTTTGGTTGCGCTATTTACTTTTCCTGTAATGGTTTTATTTCTGTCGTTTCACTTTATATTTCCTATAAATCGAACTCCAAAAGCTCTCTGAGTGATCGCTGTGGGAAGGAAGCACTGAAAACCGACCAAACATAGCAAAATATGTTTTCACCACTTTAAGGAACATCAGCTTTGTCAGTTCGTATTAAGAAAAATGCTGGATTACGAAAGCTACCTTTCCCTGGATGTTCGAAACGTACGACAAAAAAATTCACAATTACGAGGCGAAATGCGTAGTATTGCTGGACCAATAATGCATTTAAGACTAGAAAAACGTATTAAAATGCCTTCTTGACACTGTGTCGCTCACGGAAATATTGTAACATATACTATTTAAGACAGTTGTTGCATACACACGACAGAAATTAAGAACAAGGTGCAATGCTGAACAGCAGTCTCCTATTACTTTTGGGGCATCTAACATGGCGAAGACAGTTGTTGCATACACACGACAGAAATTAAGAACAAGATGCAATGCTGAACAGCAGTCTCCTATTACTTCTGGGGCATCTAGTATATAGCGTACGTCTGTAGCGCTCTCTCCTCTTATTATTCCTCTCTGGATTCTAGATAGGACGTTAAATGTGATTCTGTGATACTGAGCCGTCTGGCATAATCTTTGGCCCCGAAACACTGTGATAAAGTTGTTAGCTCGTTCCAGTGGTCATTCTCATGATGAGATTGTTACACTGACAACACAAGTAAGAGACAGATAGTGCTTCATACTTTCAAAGTATTCCAAGTCAACTAATAACAGGAAAGATATACGAAAAAGTCATTTCCGGACGTTTGCACATGGCACCCGTTTCCATCCTTGGCCCTACATCTAGCGGAAGTAGGGGTATCTTACTCCCACAGTATTTTCATACAATTAATGAGTCATTTGTATATCAAATTGGTTGAAATTATTCCAGATGTTCCTGAGTTATGCTTATATGTGACAGGAAGTGATAAATGTGTCAGTTCTGGTAGAAATTCCTTCAGGTTTACAGTGATACGCCGATATGTCACTGTCTTTGTACTCCAATCCCCTCCCCCAGCTCCCCCTCTCCTGAATATCCACAATTTTAGGGCAGAAACGATGTCGTGATTGTCATCAGTAAGTCTAGTGACATCGGAAACTATGTGTTTGTTACTAATATCGCTCGTGATTGAATATTTTTACATGTCACGTCTTCTCACATTTAGCCCTACCACTAGAGGATATATATATTTTACCCTCAAAATATTTTTATACAGACACCAACTCAAGTATATACAAAAGTTAAGTGAATTTGCTCCAGACGTTCCTGAATTGAGCTTTCATGCCGCCTCCTTCTCACCCCCATCTCTATGGGAGGTAGGTGATTCTTATCCGACAGAAACCTTCGCCGGCGAGCACTCATCAACTCACCAAGGGTTTCATCGCAATCGGATGTCGTTTTCTCAATGGTTGTGGTGAAGTACTCCATTTGTCTTATGGAATGACATCACTGTATTTTACATGTTTTAGTTCTGACGTAATCCTCTGAGCTTGACTTGTAACCTACAACTGAGCGGAGAGACGCAAAGGGTATTTGTCAGAATTTTCATAACCAAACGAAGAACAGGGACTGGACAAATAGGGTATCAGATTGACCGGCGTGAAGTCTAGTTTACAAAGAAATATTTAATTATTACAAAGTAATCAGGCTAACTGAGAAGAACTTAATAAGTAATTGAAAGGGAAGTTGAAATATTGGATTGGTGCATAAGCTCGTAGCGTTTTTCCATAAGTTTAATAAACACAACGGATACACACAACAGAGACTTTAGTCATGAATAATAAAATATTCTGCTTCGCTATTCACAACAGTCTGCCAACGCTGGGGTAACTTTTCTATTCCAAGATTGTAGAAATCACGTGGTTTTGCGACAAAGAACTCGTGGAGCCATGTTCGGAGCGCATTTATTTATTTATTTTGCGTTCGATATGCCAGATGCCTTTCAGTACTATACACATTCAGCATGGGTAACTTAATTAACAAGCAAATGTTACAAAACATTATTAATCATAAATTTAGTTATACATATTACAGTCCTTATAAACCTATAGTGCCAACATGTTGAAATCTGTCCAAAAAAACAAAATACCAATTAAACAGAAACACTTAAATTACAAAGCCAAGAAATGGCACAGTATGTGAGTCTATGCAGATCCTCTAGTGAACCGTCCCGAAGACCATGAATTTCACACTCGATTATGTGCTGCATCTTTTGTATTTCTCCGCAGTCACAGGGAGGATCGTAGCCCCCCTTGGCCATCAGCTCGTTGCACCGTCCGACACCAGATCTCATTCTGTTTAGTGCCACCCGGGTTCTTCGAGGAATGTTGAAGCCAGGAACACGATCAGTCCGGTTCTTAATGAGGTGTCCATTATTAACATTTGCTTGTTGCCATAGATGTTTTCATTCTGCTATGGTGTCCCTGTTGCTCGAGGAGTGGTTCCAGAAGGGATTTCTTGACTTTAATCTTGTAGGGCCATGCAGATCAGCGTGTATTGGGAGTGTGGTGTCAGTAGCAATTTTTTGCATTTCTCTTTGGATTGCGTGTTGTCTGCGGAGTAAGGGAGGTTCAGTTTTTGCCAGCACAAAGAGCCATGGTGCTGGGTTAGGTCTCACTGTTCCAGTTATTGTTCGCAAGGTGTCATTTAGGCGAACATCTAATTTATTGACGGTCGAATTGTTGACCCACACATGCGCACAGTATTTTACAACGCTGTAGACTAGAGCCAGGGAGGAAGTGCGAAGTGTCGTAGCATTACTTCCCCAGGTACAGCCTGAGAGCTTCTGGATGATAATGACTCTGCCTCTGAGTTTTTGGCTGACAATCGGCAGATGTTCGTTGAATGTTAAGCTACGGTCCAGTTAAACACCCAGGTCTTTTGGTGCTCTTTCATGTCTTATATGCTTGCCTGCTACATTCCAGCGGAGCTTCGTGTCTGCTTGTTTGTTATTCAGGTGCGTCACTCTGATTACTGTTTTTGATGCATTTGCTCCTTAATGCTTCGGAGCGCATTTTCATACAGAATGGAAGTTCCTTGATAGGTTGTTCGACAGAAAGCACAAAAGGTGAAAATCTGAGAGGGGAAGATCAGGTGAATAAGTGGGTGCGGACTTCCCAACCCAACTCCTTTATAACGTTTTCTGTCAATCTAGCAGAATGCTAGAGAGAGAGAGAGAGAGAGAGAGAGAGAGAGAGACTAATGTCAAAACAATCATCCCCATACATGGCGCAAAATTTTTCTGACTGCTTCCGTCGCTGTCACCCCTCTGTCGAATTCAAACAGAAGACGATGTCGGAAATGTTCCGATTTCTCTTCTTGGCCCTCCATTTTCCATGTCCACGGCTCCACTCAGAATCTCCAAATAACAAAATGACAGTATGCAAACTCAGACAACAGTAAACCACAAATGAAAAATGACGAGTCTGTAATTTGACGCATAGCAACCAAAATACCAACATGCAAAACACCATGAACTCATGCATCAACCTAAATATTTCACGAACAGCTGCTACTGCTGCAGACGAGAATTGTAGTTGAAGACTCAAGAAGTTCATCTCTTCATGGCATAGCTATTTTGGGCATAAAAAGTTACATTAGCTTCATGTTAAACTGTCAAAAAAGCTTCCTTCGAATCAAAGACATCCAAAAGTTTATCTTTTCAGTGCCTAGCCATTTCCTTAGCACTCCGTCTTCACGCCACGAGTGGCCTACCTGGACCATCCGACCGCCGTGTCATCCTCGGTGGAGGATGCGGATACGAGGGGCGTGTGGTCAGCACACCGCTCTCCCGGTCGTTATGATGGTATTCTTGACCGAAGCAGCTATTATTCGGACGAGTAGCTCCTCAGTTGGCATCACGAGGCTGAGTGCGCCCGAAAAATGGCAACAGTGAACGGCGGCCTGGATGGTCACCCATCCAAGTGGCGACCACGCGGGACAGCGCTTAACTTCGGTGATATCACGGGAACCGGTGTATCCACTGCGGCAAGGCCGTTGCCAGCCATTTCCTTAGATTTAAGAATTAAATTCTGGACACTTCGAGGACAGAAGACGCTAGGAAAGCAAATAAGATGTAAATATGATCAGATTTTCTGAACAAAACAATAAACATAAAAATTCAAGAATTGATCAAATGTTCTGTTTAACGATTAGCATAAAACTAAGAAATAAAATAGATTAGTGAAAAATTTGCCGTGCCTTTGAATGATGGTCGAAATCATATTCAGCAAATTAGGTGCGTCAAACATTTCTCTAATTTATTTTATTTCTTGCTTTTAGACAAATCATTTCACAAAACACGTGTGATGTTTCCAATATGACCGAAATGTCGTTCTTTCGGAAACCACGGCGAGTTCATCGCCACGGCTGCGGACTGCGCCGTTAAAGTCATCGGAGCATCGCAGAGTGATAGAGTGCAGGGGTGTCAGCGGCGGGCGCTCGTACCTCGCTTTCGCTGCTGCAGTTTGTTTAGACCGGCAGGTGGAGGGAGGGAGGGAGGCGGAGGCTAAAGTTAGCGGCAGGAAGCGCCCCTCGTTACGCGACAGGAATAACGGCGGGCGCCGGCAAGGCGCGGCGCGGGACGCCCGCGTGGAAGGGCCGCCGCCGGAAGCCCGGCCTCCGGAAATACACGGCGAGGCTTAGCTGGGATCACACGCCGCCGACGCCGGAGCCGAACCTCGCCGGGACATCCGGGATCTGGTGCAGCGGGCCGTAGTGCTGCGCTTGACAAATGGATGTCGTCTGCGTGGTACTCAGTTCTGGTATTCCGCTGCTATGCTTAGGACAGGTTATAGGTGTCGTCATGGAGTCGACATCCGGGATGGGTACGTACAATGCCAGAAAAAAAAGATAGTACACACTTGTACGGCTTTCCAGTTCACACAAAATTTATTGTCGCAACAGTGCCTAAGGAATAGATGAAACGATTACATTTATATGTAAAACATTCTTGATTTTCTTGCCGCGTCAATTCTTGATAAAATCTCGAGCTGTCGACGATATCCTCCATCGTCATCGTCAGGGGCATCTGACTGTCTTCACTGCTGCTGTGGTAGCCTTTTTTATAGCCCGTGGACTGCTTCTGATTGGTCGGCTTGTGATTGGTCGGCGATTACGTACTGCTGTCGCAGATGGTGTCAATGTGTGCGCCGGTGGCGCCACCGCTTCCGTTGGAACGTAAACCTTGGAAGGATCGTCTCTGCTCTTTCTCTGCATCAAGCGCTCGTTTCCATCCACAGCTCAGATTGGTATCCGCTATCGCGGTTAAAGTTCTTTTGGCTCATTCTTATGAACAGCATACATTCGAACATCCAGTTCACTGTCGAGATGGAGAAGCAAGGGAGACTGCCTTTCTTAGACGTTTTAGTACGACAGGCGGACGGGCGTATCGGCCACTCTGTATACCGTAAGCCGACGCCTACCGATTTATACCTGAATGCACAGAGTTTCCATCATCCTGCTCAGAAGAGAGCCGCTTTGAACATGTTGGTAAATAGAGCTGGCCGGCCGGAGTGGCCGTGCGGTTCTAGGCGCTACAGTCTGGAACCGAGCGACAGCTACGGTCGCAGGTTCGAATCCCGCCTTGGGCATGGATGTGTCTGATGTCCTTAGGTTAGTTAGCTTTAATTAGTTCTAAGTTCTAGGGGACTGATGACCTCAGAAGTTAAGTCGCATAGTCCTCAGAGCCATTTTGAACCATATATAGAGTAAAAACTGTTCGTGACTAGGACCACTTAAGGTCCGAGATTAGATTAATCATCTGAAGTAAGTGTTCCGAAAGAATGGCTATGGTGCACGCGATATAAAGGTAGCGTTCTGGAAAAAAAAGGAAACGTGAAAATGCTGTACACTCACAGGATGAAACGCCGATTGTGGTTCTTCCTTCTTGTGGCGCTATTTCCAGCAAAATAGGAAGAGTCCTGCGTAGACCGATTTTTCGTCCTCCTAAGAAAATTAAAGAGATGATGCGCCCTGTTAAGGACAATCTCGGCCTCAGGGTCCCTGGCGTTTATAATATCCCCTGTGAGAGTGGAGGCAATTACATAGATCACAACATTCGTACCGTTTCCGATCGCTGTGCAGAACACCAACGCCATATTAAAAATAGAGAACTGGAGAAATCGGCAATTGTTAGATGAAACAAAACTTCTGTCCCAAGCCTCCACGTACTGGCATTCTGTTATTAAGGAGGCTGTTGAAATAAGAATGAGCCAAAAGAACTTTAACCGCGATAGCGGATACCATCTGAGCTGTGCGTGGAAACGAGCGCTTGATGCAGAGAAGCAGCAGAGACACTCCTTCCAAGGTTTACGTTTCAACGGACGCGGTGGCGCCACCGGCGCACACATTGACACCATCTGCGACAGTAGTACGTAATCGCCGACCAATCACAAGCCGACCAATCAGAAGCCGTCCACGGGCTATAAAAAAGGCTACCACAGCAACCGTGAAGACAGTCAGTTGCTCCTGACGATGACGACGGAGGATATCGTCGAAAGCTAGAGATTTTATCAAGAATTGACGCGGCAAGAAAAAGGAGAATCTTTTACACATAAATGCCGTCGTGAAAGACTTCGTTCTCATTTTACATTTAGATCAATAGCACAAGTGGTTCAGAGGTACCAGATATCGAGCCATGCTGCAACATCCATATTAGTACGAGATGTAGCCTCCACGGGTGGCAATGCAAGCTCCACTGTGGCATCCAGTCGATCGTAGAGATAGCGAATACCATCCTGAGATATGTTACACCAAGCCTGCTCAAGCTGTTCACATAGTTCTGTAAGAGTTGTTGGTTGATGATCGCATGCGTCACACTTTTCGTTCCATCATATCCGACACGTGCCAGTTTGGAGACAAGTCCAGAGATCGTGCTGGCCAAGGAAGTTGCTGCACGCCTTACAGAGCACATTGAGTTTCACGGGCAGTGCGTGGGCGAGAATTATTATCGTGTTGGAAGAACGCATCGCCTACCTGTCCGCAGCTCGTGTTCTAGTGGCCAGCGCTGCTGCCTCTGTATCCGTGGATCCCAGGTTCGTTTCCCGGCCGGATTGCGGATTTTCTCTGCCCGGGGACTCGGAGTTTGTGTTGTCCTCATCATTTCATCATCATCATTCGTGACAGTGGCTAAACTGGACTGTGTAATAATGACCGCGCAGTTGAGTGCCCTCAAGCCAAACATCATGATCATCGCCTTCCTGTTGCAAGACCTGCAAAATAATGGCTCTAACAACATTCTGCACTTACTGAGGGCTGGTTAGCGTCCCATTCGTAAGCACCAAAAGTATACGAGAACTGTAAGGGGAGAGGCAGAAAGGGAGGACGTTTTTGCCACAGATAGTATTCAGGCTGGTAGTAGGACTGGAGGGACTGAAATGGTCATGGGTAACCACTCCTGCCATTTTGTTTTGTCGACGTCATGGAGCCGTGGACTGTCTTTGCTTACGATAGTTTTGTGCGTAATAATGAGTCTACCGTTGCAGCTTAGCGTGAGTTTCATTGTCATTTCAATCTTTCGAGACATGATAGTTGAGCCGTGGCTGCTCTAATCTTGGCGGTATGGCATTCCACAGACGCCTCTACCGATACCGATTCGATCGTGTGCCGCAAGCTAACGCCTTTGGTCGAGGTGTGTGTGCAGTGGGTTTGGCAGGGCCTGGAGAGTCAGTTGGTTGAGGGCCACGTGGCTGCTAAGTTGCGGCTTTTAAGGGACTTCGGCTGTCCGGCGCGGCTCTCGAGAAGCGACGTAAGGTTAAATCGGTCGGGGGCAAGCGTGGCCGGCTCGCTTGATTATTGGTAACGGCGGTCGGTGCGAAGGCAGACGGACGTCGCGTGCAACCTGGTCGCTAAGTTCCCGGCTTACTGTGCAAACGTATGGCTTACGGCACATCGACGATCGCCTGTATGGGTTGAACGCAGTAATGTCCTAGCTGGAATCCTGCCAGTCACGGCTCATTCACACCTGAGTGCAGTTAAGTGTAGTTTCCTTATTTTGGATACTACGTTATATGGAACTGGACCTCTTATATTGTTGAGTGCTTGGTCATCGGTAAATGTGTAAGGTGGTCATGCCATAACCATATGGCACTGGGATGAAAACGCACAGTTAGAGTTAGAAGGATGCACTTCTTAATGCTCCAATACTTGTTCATCTTGATTTATCACGAGACTCTTGGTTATCAAAAATTGGGCTTGGTGCTCATCTGTTCCAAGAATTTGAAGAAAATGGTGTTAACTGTAGAGAAGTATAATCTTTGCCAGTCGTGTTGGGTCTTAATCTGAAAGAAATTATTCTGTTATGGAGGTGGCAATTATTTGAGCATTTTCTATATTTCAGTTCTTCTTATTGGGAAACGTACTAAGGTGTACACTGATCATCGAGCACTCCAGTTCTTAATGTCATCTAAACTAAACCATGAAGGTTTGAAACGATGGACTTTGTATTTACAAGAGTTTAACTTCACTGTTGTTCACATTCCTGGTACTCAAAATGTTGTGACGGATGCTTTATCCCGTGCTCCTATTGGTTTTGTCAAGAACACTTGGAGAAAAACTTCAGTTTCTTATATATTCAAAAGGCAGCCTTTGAAAACTTCATCTCATTCCTTACGAGACATAGAGCGTGAACAGAATAAACGCCATATTTGGAAAGATGTAAAATTAAATGGTATGCAATAAGACAATTTTAGTTGGCACGTAACAATATTCTTTTCAAAAGATGTATAGTCAGTGACTCTTTGGTTTGGTGCAAAATGGTTCAAATGGCTCTGAGCACTATGCGACTTAACTTCTGAGGTCATCAGTCACCTAGAACGTAGAACTAATTAAACCTAACTAACCCAGGGACATCACACACATCCATGCCCGAGACAGGATTCGAATCTGCGACCGTAGCGGTCGCTCGGCTCCAGACTGTAGCGCCTATAACCGCACGGCCACTCCGGCCGGCGTTTGGTGCATACCCGATGATTTTGTAAATAAGCTTATTTGGTATACACATTTCAGCTGTGCTCTCTTTGGTCCGAGAAAATGCTTTCACAAACTTCGTACCACTTGCTGATGAATGACATTGTTTCTTCTGATTTATATATAGCTACACTCACTCAAAATTTAACTTTTACTGAATTCTGCAGAACTAATCTGCCTTTTCTCTGTCTAAAAGAAAGACTTTACATATGTGTGAAACGATCTCACAACAATAATGATGGAAGCTGAATAAATGAATTAACATCATGCCATGTCCAGAACTTGAACCCAGGTCTTCTTACTTACTAGGGAGGAATGGTGACCATTACACTGTAGTTAACGTTGCTACACGGACTACCAAAGTCCTACGTCCTCCCCAACATAGACTTCATATCTTCAGCTTATCTTCCCCCTAAATCGTCACTATTGCTGGGGCTCTCCAGCACTGAAATAGCACCCCAGCGTTGAACATAATGGGGAACTCTTCAGGTGACCTTATAGATCTTAAAATTGAATTCCTAAGGAAACCCGGGTTCAAGTACCTCGCCGTAGCACAAATTTTAATTCATTTATTCAGCGTCCATTACTATTGTAGATGAAGATGAGACGTAAAAGACTCGAGGAAAAGTTAATTATAAGACCTTTTTTTTTTTTTGTCATCAGTCTACTGACTGGTTTGATGCGGCCCGCCACGAATTCCTTTCCTGTGCTAACCTCTTCATCTCAGAGTAGCACTTGCAACCTACGACCTCAATTATTTGCTTGACGTATTCCAATCTCTGTCTTCCTCTACAGTTTTTGCCCTCTACAGCTCCATCTAGTACCATGGAAGTCATTCCCTCATGTCTTAGCAGATATCCTATCATCCTGTCCCTTCTCCTTATCAGTGTTTTCCACATATTCCTTTCCTCTCCGATTCTGCGTAGAACCTCCTCATTCCTTACCTTATCAGTCCACCTAATTTTCAACATTCGTCTATAGCACCACATCTCAAATGCTTCGATTCTCTTCTGTTCCGGTTTTCCCACAGTCCATGTTTCACTACCATACAATGCTGTACTCCAGACGTAAATCCTCAGAAATTTCTTCCTCAAATTAAGGCCAGTATTTGATATTAGTAGACTTCTCTTGGCCAGAAATGCCTTTTTTGCCATAGCGAGTCTGCTTTGATGTCCTCCTTGCTCCGTCCATCATCGGTTATTTTACTGCCTATGTAGCAGAATTCCTTAACTTCATTGACTTCGTGACCATCAATCCTGATGTTAAGTTTCTCGCTGTTCTCATTTCTACTACTTCTCATTACCTTCGTCTTTCTCCGATTTACTCTCAAACCATACTGTGTACTCATTAGACTATTCATTCCGTTCAGCAGATCATTTAATTCATCTTCACTTTTACTCAGGATAGCAATGTCATCAGCGAATTGTATCATTGATATCCTTTCACCTTGTATTTTAATTCCACTCCTGAACCTTTCTTTTATTTCCATCATTGCTTCCTCGATGTACAGATTGAAGAGTAAGGGCGAAAGGCTAAAGCCTTGTCTTACACCCTTCTTAATACGAGCACTTCGTTCTTGATCGTCCACTCTTATTTTTCCTTTCGGTTGTTGTACATATTGTATATGACCCGTCTCTCCCTATAGCTTACCCCTACTTTTTTCAGAATCTCGAACAGCTTGCACCACTTTATATTGTCGAACGCTTTTTCCAGGTCGACAAATCCTATGAAAGTGTCTAGATTTTTCTTTAGCCTTGCTTCGATTATTAACCGTAACGTCAGAATTGCCTCTCTCGTCCCTTTACTTTTCCTAAAGCCGAACTGATCGTCACCTAGCGCATTCTCAATTTTCTTTTCCATTCTTCTGTATATTATTCTTGTAAGCAGCTTCGATGCATGAGCTGCTAAGCTGATTGTGCGATAATTCTCGCAATTGTCAGCACTTGCCGTCTTCGGAATTGTGTGGATGATGCTTTTCCGAAAGTTAGATGGTATATCGCCAAACTCATATATTCTACACACCAACGTGAATAATCGTTTTGTTGCCACTTCCCCCAACGACTTTAGGAATTCTGATGGAATGTTATCTATCCCTTCTGCCTTATTTGACCGTAAGTCCTCCAAAGCTCTTTTAAATTCCGATTCTAATACTGGATCTCCTATCTCTTCTAAATCGACTCCTGTTTCTTCTTCTATCACATCAGACAAATCTTCACCCTCATAGAGGTTTCAATGTATTCTTTCCACTTATCTGCTCTCTCCTCTGCATTTAACAGTGGAATTCCCGTTGCACTCTTAATGTTACCACCATTGCTTTTAATGTCACCAAAGGTTGTTTTGACTTTCCTGTATGCTGAGTCTGTCCTTCCGACAATCGTATCTTTTTCGATGTCTTCACATTTTTCCTGCAGCCATTTCGTCTTAGCTTCCCTGCACTTCCTATTTATTTCATTCCTCAGCGACTTTGTATTTCTGTATTCCTGATTTTCCCGAAACATGTTTGTACGTCCTCCTTTCATCAATCAACTGAAGTATTTCTTCTGTTATCCATGGTTTCTTCGCAGCTACCTTCTTTGTACCTATGTTTTCCTTCCCAACTTCTGTGATGGCCCTTTTTAGAGATCTCCATTCCTCTTCAACTGTACTGCCTATTGCGCTATTCCTTATTGCTGTATCTATAGCGTTAGAGAACTTCAAACGTATCTCGTCATTCTTTAGTACTTCCGTATCCCACTTCTTTGCGTATTGATTCTTCCTGACTAATGTCTTGAACTTCAGCCTACTCTTCATCACTACTATATTGTGATCTGAGTCTATATCTGCTCCTGGGTACGCCTTACAATCCAGTATCTGATTTCGGAATCTCTGTCTGACCATGATGTAATCTAATTGAAATCTTCCCGTATCTCCCGGCCTTTTCCAAGTATACCTCCTCCTCTTGTGATTCTTGAACAGAGTATTCGCTATTACTAGCTGAAACTTGTTACAGAACTCAATTAGTCTTTCTCCCCTTTCATTCCTTGTCCCAAGCCCATATTCTCCTGTAACCTTTTCCTCTACTCCTTCCCCTACAACTGCATTCCAGTCGCCCATGACTATTAGATTTTCGTCCCCCTTTACATTCTGCATTACCCTTTCAATATCCTCATACACTTTCTCTATCTGTTCAGCTTCAGCTTGCGTCGTCGGCATGTATACCTGAACTATCGTTGTCGGTGTTGGTCTGCTGTCGATTCTGATTAGAACAACCCGGTCACTGAACTGTTCACAGTAACACACCCTCTGCCCTACCTTCCTATTCATAACGAGTCCTACACCTGTTATACGATTTTCTGCTGCTGTTGATATTACCCGATACTCATCTGACCAGAAATCCTTGTCTTCCTTCCACTTCACTTCACTGACCCCTACTATATCTAGATTGAGCCTTTGCATTTCCCTTTTCAGATTTTCTAGTTTCCCTACCACGTTCAAGCTTCTGACATTCCACGTCCCGACTCGTAGAACGTTATCCTTTCGCAGATTATTGAATCTTTTTCTCATGGTAACCTCCCCCTTGGCAGTCCCCTCCCGGAGATCCGAGTGGGGGACTATTTCGGAATCTTTTGCCAATGGAGAGATCATCATGACACTTCTTCAAATACAGGCCACATGTCCTGTGGATACACGTTACGTGTCTTTAATGCAGTGGTTTCCATTGCCTTCTGCATCGTCATGTCGTTGATCATTGCTGATTCTTCCGCCTTTAGGGGCAATTTCCCACCCCTAGGAAGTCTTCGGCCGCCAATGCTGATTATTTATCAAAATTTAGGCAGTGGCGGGGATCGAACCCGGGACCGAAGACGTTTTGATTATGAATCAAAGACGCTACCCCTAGACCACGGGTACAACTCCTGTAAGATGCTATAACTGTCCAGGTGTTTGGGAAATTGTAATTTCTTGGGAAGTGAAGATGCAACTCATGACTCACGAGATGTGACATGGATAGACAGTACTCTTAATAAGAGAAAAAAGATACAGGAAGTATGTGGAACACTAATCAAGATGTTTTTCTTACCTGTCAGCTTTACGTGATGATTTTTTTACTTTTCAGCTTTAATTTTTTTGCCGTGACATAGGATAAGGTTGTTTTATATCTACTAACATGTGTGACATTGTAAACTCTCTTCTTGTATTGTATGACGTAACATAATAACATGCATTGTTTTAACTTAAGGAATTTTCAGGTTGTTTTTGCCTTTTACATTTATGCCATTTATTCAGTTTCTTTATAATGCATATTCTGTGTATAAATAGTTACAATAGGATGTTGCACCATTAGTATTATTATGTCAAGTGTAGTACTGTAGAGAGCTTTCATAAGTCATTTAAGATGTTTAAGTAATCATAAAACTGTATAAGGAGGAAACAAAGAGAAAAAGTAAGAAAGAGTACATACATTTTTACAAAGATGAAATATGAGAAATGATTAGGTAGGACAAACACAAGAAATGGCTGGGTAGGACAAAGATGAGAAATGGCCAGATAGGGCAAAGGTGACAAATGGTTAGATAGGGCAGTGGAGCTAAATACGAGTGTGAACTATGAGAATGTATGCAACATATGACAGAAAGAAGCAAAGACTACAGTAAACAGTGGTATTTGCTTAAAGTTTGATGAAATTATAGGTAAAATGATTAAAGATGCATTAACTAAAGGATGAAAAATAAGCAGGTAGCATGCTGATTACTGACAATATTGGGTATAATCATAGACTGGTGTTTGATTGACTGCTTAAAGTACTCTTTGGTGTAAACCTTGGTTACTCCCAAATCCATGTTTTTCCTAATTATATATTTGCGTTCTCTCTCTCTCTCTCTCTCTCTCTCTCTCTCTCTCTGTGTGTGTGTGTGTGTGTGTGTGTGTGTGTGTGTGTCCACTATTCCTTTCTACCTTTATCCTTATACTTTTTGTGTATTTATATGGATTTTATGCATACATATTTACTCCATAGATTTAGAATTTTCTGTTTGTCTTAGCATGCCTATTACTATACACTGTTTCACATGATTTATTTGTCTGATATTATGCTATTTGTTACCTGCTTATATAGACATAGAACTCGGATGTTACCATCACATTACACGAGCATTCCATATATACAACGATGTAAAATCTTAGTACTGCTGTCCTGATATAGGTAATTTTATATTTTAAATTAACAAATTGTAACTTCAACATAAATGATTGATACTTGCCAGAACAGGAGAAATATGTCTATTGAGTATAAACTGAAATATTGTCACATGTTGGCATACTTCACTGATAAAAGCTGCAACTGACTTTCATAAGGAACTCTTCGATACGAGATGGCCTTGGGGTTATCATTCGATCTACAGTGTGCTTCAAGCAGATACTAAGACATTTTACCGTTTGCGCGTGTATGGGGTTGTCAGCAGAGAACTGTGCGTAGTCTCACTGTGTCTGCCTCCACAACAGTGACATTATTACAAAGAGCTAAAGAAAGCTGGTCGTTTGAGACAAGGACACTTTTCTTTCATCGTGCAAATTAATACTGCCATATATGATTATGCTTCAGAACTGCAAGCCTTGTGTGATATAAACACTCTGCCCTACTTCCTACGTGCTACAAAAACAGTATAGATCAATAGCACAAAATGTGAAACAAACTGTCAAACTAGCCCTGTAAAGATCGTTCTCATAGACATCAGGAAAAATTGAACCAGTGGTGAATTCTATTGATTAATCATTCACACATTGTTGATTTTAGTAAATATTTTTACTTATAGCTCTTCAACTAATATTCTGGTAAATTCTATTTTACTCTTTGTATTTGTAACATGTTTTGTATGTTCCTATCCATAATATTTAGAATTTTGTCTTCGTCCTATTCCTGCTTGAAATGACCCTGATACCAAATTCTACTGGGGGAAGGTGGAGGACTTGCAAGCTGGTCATGCCTTTCTGATTTTTGTATGTCATTGATGCTCACATCAGAGAGAGCGAGTTAAGTTACTGTTAAACAATCTTTGGTCGTCTCGGGGCACAGTCTTTGCCTGTGCGCAGTCGGATACATTCTTAGTTGTACACAATGAAAAGTGAAAGGAATATAAATTTTGTAATGTCATTATTCCTGAAGAGAAGAAGTTTGAGGTTATACTGTCGCACAGTGCAGATAGGAATGATTGTCAGCTAGTTAACTTGCTCAGAGCTGAAAGAAAGACCACACCACTTCCCTGAATCACGGATTTGCATATTAATTGATTAAGTTATTTGATTTTTATAGAAATTCTCTTTTAACTTTGTACATTTTTAAAATCATTGTTCACTTTGTTAAGTGTAGTATTGTTCAGACCAATGTTATGTGTGAAGACCACGCGAAGTTTCACTCTGTCTTTTTGAATACATATTTCATTCCAAAATCGTTGTCTTGGAATATCATTTCAGAGGAATAGTTAGTCTCCCCAACGTACTGTTTATCATTACACGTTACCACATGCAACAGTCTGAATATGTATTTGGAAATAGAAATTTGGCTTAGCCGCTGCCTGCCTGTTTGCTGTTTGCTGTTGTGCTTTCTAGAAATACGCAACAATGTTGTCAAGACGCCAGGTAAGTGCAAATTTTAATTAGGACCAGATAATTGTTTTACCTCCGTTGCGTATTTAATGCAAAACTTAAGCTACATGCAGATCTTTTTTAAATCAGTTCATATTAGGTTCTGTAAAGTTTGGCTAAATTTGAGACAGAAACAAATATAGTGGGGAACTTACAAGTGTTGCTAATTGAAATTTGTGTTGTAGGTCATACGTCGTGCAGGTGTAAAAGTATGCCCTGTGATAGACTTCGTGAAGGGAATAAATCGCGGCGGATCAGTGTGGGAGGCAATAGGTTACATGTGTATGTTTGTGTTATTATACCAGCAGGCGCTGATATGATCACTCGTGAATACCAGTAATTTTTAAGGAGTGTTAAATTTAACTGTAGTGGTAACCGCATTGCTATTAATTTATATACATTACTGGCCATTAAAATTGCTATACCAAGAAGAAACGCAGATGATAAACGTGTATTCATTGGACAAATATATTATACTAGAACTGACAGGTGATTTCATTTCATGCAATTTGGGTGCATAGATCCTGAGAAATCAGTACCCAGAACAGCCACCTCTGGTCTTAATCACGCCCTTGATACGCCTGGGCATTGAGCCAAAGAGAGCTTGGATGGCGTGTACAGGTACAGCTGCCCATGCGGCTTCAACACGATACCACAGTTCATCAAGAGTAGTGACTGGCGTATTGTGCCGAGCCAGTTGCTCGGCCACCATTGGCCAGATGTTATCAATTGGTGAGAGATCTGGAGAATGTGGTGGCCAGGGCAGCAGTCGAACATTTTCTGTATCCAGAAAGGCCCGTATAGGACCTGCAACATGCGGTCGTGCATTATCCTGCTGAAATGTAGAGTTTCGCAGGGATCGAATGAAGGGTAGAGCCACAGGTGGTAACACATCTGAAATGTAACGTCCACTGTTCAAAGTGCCGTCAGTGTGAACAACAGGTGACCGAGACGTGTAACCAATGGCACCCCATACCATAACGCCGGGTGATACGCCAGTATGGCGATGACGAATACACGCTTCCAATGTGCGTTCACCGCGATGTCACCAAACATGGATGCGACTATCATGATGGTGTAAGCAGAACCTGGATTCATCCGAAAAAATGACGTTTTGCCATTCGTGCACCCAGATTCGTCGTTGAGTACACCATCTCAGCGCTCCTGTCTGTGCTATTGCGTCAAGGGTAACCGCAGCCACGGTCTCCGAGCTGATAGTCCATGCTGCTGCAAACGCCGTCGAACTGTTAGTGCAGATGGTTGTTGTCTCACAAACGTCATCACCTGTTGACTCAGGGATCGAAACGTGGCTACATGATCCGTTACAGCCATGCGGATAAGCTGACTGTCATATCGACTGCTAGTGATACGAGGCCGTTGGGATCCAGCACGGCGTTCCATATTACCCTCCTGAACCCACCGATTCCATATTCTGCTAACAGTCATTGGATATCGACCAACGCGAGGAGCAATGTCGCGATACCATAAACCGCAATAGCGATAGGCTACAATCCGACCTTTATCAAAGTCCTTACACGAGGCGTCACAACAACATTGCACCAGGCACGCCGGTCAATTGCTGTTTGTGTATGAGACATCGGTTGGAAATTTTCCTCATGTCAGCACGTTGTAGGTGTAGCCAACGGCGCCAACCTTGAGTGAATGCTCTGAAAAGCTAATCATTTGCATGTCACAGTATCTTCTTCCTGTCGGTTAAATTTCGTGGTGTAGCAATTTTAATGGCCAGTAGTGTATATTACGCCCTCGCCATCCTTGTGTGAAGCTTTATTTGCGCAGATTACTGTTCCCTTTTCATGTCTGTTGGCAGGACAGCCTTGGTGGCAAACGACGCGTTCCTGATCCCTGGGCCCGGAGGAGACGCGTGTTTGTTTGTTGGCGCGGCAGCACTCCCGTCGTCGCATGGCGTCTGGGTTGACCGGCAGTCTGCTAACCCCAACCAGTCGCGTCATGGTGGCTCAAGTGCCACGGAGAAGTGTCGCTGTTTGTGAGGGAAACAGTAGTGCCGGCCGGGGTGGCCGAGCGGTTCTAGGCGCTACAGTCTGGAACCGCGCGACCGCTACGGTCGCAGGTTCGAATTCTGCCTCGGGCATGGATGTGTGTGATGTCCTTAGGTTAGTTAGGTTTAAGTAGTTCTAAGTTCTAGGGGACTGATGACCTCAGAAGTTAAGTCCCATAGTGCTCAGAGCCATTTGAACCGTTTGAACCAATAGTTGGATCAGAGCTCAGGAGGTTAAGGCGTGTTTGCCAAGCCTGAGGTTCTTCCTCGTTATACCTCAGTCACTGTTCTTTTAAAGCTGGCACTCTTACTACTACTTCTCAGCGCGTTTTGTTTAAGACCTGTTACTTATAAATATAAACTCTCGAACCTTACCTTGATCCACAGTCATTAGCTACTATACTTGCTTTGAAATTTGGCTGCTCGTTCCTTGTTGGCTGTGATAGCCATCTGCTGTAGCTCTCAGCTAGCTTTGAATTTTGGGCAATTGTATAGTTATTAAAGGTTATGTAAAAGTTTCTGCTGTTGTGTACCAGTTGAAGTACATTTTAACTGCATATACTTCAACTTACTGTGAATTTTGGGCAATTGTATATTTATTAAGGGTTGTTGTTAATGTTTGGTTGCAATATACAGGTAAGCATTAATGTTTAAATTTTATTCCCTCCCAGTTGGTTTGTTTGAGGGGCTATGTATATTATTGCTAAAGGGATTTTCTTATAAATGGTTATGCGATGCTAAGCGGCCTTCCAAGCGCTATTGTCAGTCGTGCGCCTAGTGATTATTCCCGTGATCGGATGAATGTTGCCCGTTTGTTAACGGGTACCTAAGATTGCAGTCTGTTAGTACATTTAACAGTTGTTACTGTAATTCATTTGGTTCAAATGGCTCTAAGCACTATGGGACTTAACATCTGAGGTCATCAGTCCCCTAGACTTAGAACTATTTATACGTAACTAACCTAAGGACATCACACACATCCATGCCCTAGAACCGCTCGGCCACAGTGGCCGGCTGTAATTCATTTGGTTGATATAATTGTTTGCTGAACTTGCTTACAAACACACCCAATTTGGTGTGACTTTTCTTGTTTTGATGTCCTCACTTAATGGTACGACTGTTAAGGCTGCTTTTTTTTAACGAACTGAGCAGTTGTACATTTAACGGCTGTTATTGTAATACATTTGGTTGATAAAATTGTTTGTTGAATCTGTTTACAGCCACGCCCAGTGATGTGACTTTTCTTGTTTTGGAAACCCTTTACTTCCGATTTTTATGTCATGCTCTTTAACGGTGCAGTTGTTAAGGTTGTTTAAGATTTGAGCCTGTTCAAGCTTTGGTGACAATTCTGATTCTTTTAATAAGTTTTAAGTTGTGATGTTAATGCTGCCGTAAAATAGTAGTGTATTACGTGAAACAACAAGTGACAAATATGTGGGTCCCCCTTCCACGTGTTTCCCTTGTGGCTATCCCACACCCAGTTGTGCAGTATCAGTAGTGTTCCCGCTCGTGACACCATTTTACGTTGGGCTGAATCATTTCGTTTACGAGCAACAGTGATGAACAGAAAACCTCCAGGGGCTCCTCGCTCAGTACACACTGCAGAAAATGTTGAAAGAGTTCGACAGTGTCCTGTCCGATCTGCTAGGAGACGTTCTGCTGAACTGCGCCTCAGTAATCCTCTAGTAAAGTGTATTTGGCATATTGATCTAGGACTGCATCCCTAAAAAATGACCATGGTGCAACAATTTAACCCTAGATATTATGTACAGTGGCTAAATTTTGCTCGAGAAATGGAGACCATACTTGAGCAAAATGACAATATGAATTTTTTTATGAGTGATGAAGCTTATTTTCATTTGAACGGCATGGTAAATCAGCAGAACTGTCGTTATTGGGCCTGTGAAAATCCAAGCCGCGCGGGATTAGCCAAGCGGTCTCAGGCGCTGCAGTAATGGACTGTGCGGCTGATTCCGGCGGAGGTTCGAGTCATCCTTCGGGCATGGGTGTGTATGTTTGTCCTTACGATAATTTAGGTTAAGTAGTGTGTAAGCTTAGGGACTGATGACCTTAGCAGTCAAGTCCCATAAGATTTCACACACATTTGAACATTTTTTGAAAATCCAAAACTAATGCATGAGAGACCATTACACAGTCCCAAGTTGACTGTTTGGTGTGTTGTAACCGGTACAGATGTTACTGGTCCATACTTTTTCCAAGACGATAACGGGAACACTGTAATTGTAACCTTTGAGTGTTATAGACATATGACCACTGAATTCTTCCTGCCTGAATTAACAAGTAAACTTATTCCTATCCGGCAATTTGGTTTCAGCAGGAATGGGCCACAGCTCACACAGTAAGAATGTCAACGAAAGCTATTCGGACTGTTTTTCGCGGTCGCGCCATTTACCGGTTTGGTGACATTAGTTGGCCTCCTCATTTCCTAGACATGTCCATGTGCGGCTACCTTTTGTAGGGTACCTCAAGTCACGTGTATAAGAGCATAAACCACGTAAACTTCTAGAACTTTAGGAAGCAATTTGTGTGGAAGTCGTTCAGATTGACAGATTGGATAAAGTGGAAGCCGACTTCCGAGAGCGGCTTGAGAAGTGCACCGCTGAAAACGGCCGTCACCTGGGAGATGTTATTTGCAAGCACTAATTTTGTAAAATGGCAACATCATTTGAGTATTATTCTGTAAATAATTTTTTTGAGCACAAGCAAAGATATGCCTTTTTTCAAACGTCCGTCCTTTATACCTAACCAAGTACACTCATGCTCATAAATTAAGGATAATGCTGATACATGGTGCAACAACGATATGGTGGGCGGTTTGCGGGTTTAAATCACCTCGGGGTATGACCATGCGGTGCATTTGACCTGCTGTCGTTGCACGGTGGCGCTGGCAGCGGTACACATACGCAGAGGTGTTTTGGTGCATGTCAGAGTACGGTGCAGCGAGTAAGTGTGCAGACGTTTTCAGACGTGCTAATGGTGACTGTGTGTTGAAAATGGCTCAAAGAACACATATAGATGACGTTATGAGGGGCAGAATACTAGGGCGACTGGAGGCTGGTCAAACACAGCCGGTCGTAGCACGGGCCCCCTGTGTGCCACAAAGTGTGATCTCAAGATTATGGCAACGATTCCAGCACACAGGAAACGTGTCCAGGCGCTACAATACGCGACGTCCATAGAGTAAAACACCACAAGAAGACCGATATCCCACCATCAGTGCTCGCAGACGGCCACGGAGTACTGCAGGTAGCCATTCTCGGGACCTTACCGCAGCCACTGGAACAGTTGTCTCCAGACACACAGTCTACAGACGACTGAACAGACATGATTTATTCGTCCGGAGACCTGCAAGGTGCATTCCACTGACCCCTGGTCACAGGAGAGCCCGTAAAGCCTGGTGTCAAGAACACAGTACATGGTCATTGGAACAGTGGTCCCAGGTTACGTTCACGGACAAATTCAGGTATAGTCTGAACAGTGATTCTCGCCGGGTTTTCATCTGGCGTGAACCAGGAACCAGATACCAACCCCTAAATGTTCCTGAAAGGGAGCTGTATGGAGGTCGTGGTTTGATGGCGTGGGGTGGGATTATGTTTGGTGCACGTACACCCCTGCATGTCTTTGACAGAGGAACTCTAACAGGTCAGGTGTATCGAGACGACATTTTGCACCAGTATGTCAGCCTTTTCAAGGGTGCTGTGGGTCCCACCTTCATCCTGATGGATGATAACGCACGGCCCCACCGAGCTGCCGTCGTGGAGGAGTACCTTGAAACAGAAGATATCAGGCGAATGGAGTGGCCTGCCTGTTCTCCAGATCTAAACCCCATCGAGCACGTCTGCGATGCTCTAGGTCGACGTATCGCTGCACGTCTTCAAACCCCTAGGACACTTCAGGAGCTCCGACAGGCACTGGTGCAAGATGGGAGGCTATACCCCAGCAGCTGCTCGACCACCTGATCCAGAGTATGCCAACCCGTTGTGCAGCCTGTTTACATGTGCATGGTGATCATATCCCATATCGATGTCGGGGTACATGCGCAGGAAACAGTGGAGGTTTTTAGCACATGTGTTCTGGGACGGTTTTCTGAACTTGTCACCAATACTGTGGACTTGCAGATCTGTGTCGTGTGTGTTCCCTATGTGCCTATGCTATTAGCGCCAGTTTTGTGTAGTGCCACGTTGCGTGTCACCACATTCTGCAATTATCCTTAATTTATGGGCAGGAGTGTAGCTTATCGCATCCGAGACCATAAGGCCTGCGGTGAGGCCAGTGTGTCTTGGACAGCACTCACCAGGTCTACGTCGTACGAGCAAACGACCATCACTTGTGTGCAGTCGGAATCTGCCTTCATCGCCGAAGACCACGGTGCGCTATTCTATCTTCCAAGTGATCCTCCGATGGCACCAGTCGAGGCACGCACGTCCATGCAGCAGCATGAGTGGATGATGGGCTAGAAGTGTGCAAGCCCATAGTCCCAGTGCTAATAACAGATTCGCAACAGTTCGTGTTGATACATCTGAGGTCACAAGCCCTGTCATCTGTACTGTGCAATCTATACGATCTGCCACTATCTATCTATCTATCGTTTGAGCCTTGTCCCGCAGTTACGGAGGGTCAGCCATCGTTAATCGGATTTGGCATGTTAATGGTTAAGGGGTGGCTGGATGCCCTTCCTGCTGCCACCCCGTACCCCATGGGACGGAATTAGTGAACCCCAACTGCCTGCGACGAGTGTAATCCATGGAATAATGCGAATATGTTCAGATGTCTGCGAGCCGTGTAACTGAGGCGGAACATGGGGATCAGCCCGGTATTCACCTAGCGGGATGTGGAAAACCGCCTAAAAATCACATCCAGGCTGGCCGGCACATCGGCCCTCGTCGTTAATCCGCCGGGAGGATTCGATCCGGGGCCGGCGCACTTCCCGAGTCCAGGAAGCAGCGCGTTAGCGCTCTTTTTTTTGTTGTAATTGTAAATTTTTCTCTACCAACTTTTTTTTATATGGAAAAAGGCGTCGTTCAGTTACGACAAACAAAAGTAGAATGTACATCCGTAGCAAACAAAAGAACAAGAGTTCCTTCTAAACTATGAAATAGAATTCGAAACTAATAGTATGATGATAGATAATAAAGAAAGAAAAATGTAACCAAATCCCGCACGCCATTCCATGTGCATGGCTCATCTGCGTACCTATTCCATGTTCCAAATTGATAAAACATTTCGCAGCGTGTGGAGCTCCATGACGGCAGTCATCCTCTGCCCGGTACTCCCCAACTGTAAGGGGGGTTATCGAAGACACTGCGCAAATAGTTCGCAAATAATTGTCGGTATCGGGGTGTACACTCAAGTGTGCTATGACTGTCCTGGAGAAATTGCCAGTAATCAAGTACCATCTTCTCATCATCTCGAAAGAGGTAGTATATGGACATGCCTTTAAACCATGTGAGAGCGTGAGTCTTCGCAGGTGGAAAATAAGTATCCTCTGGACAAAGGAGGAGCCGTGGCTCAATTGTGCGAGGCGCGATACGTAGGTAGCAGGCGAGGATCTTCTGCACTAGCAGCCATACCTCTAACGCCGATCCACATTTTAAACGGTGTTCGTCAGTATCCACGAGGTAGCAACGTGGGCAAAGGGGGGAATCCGCCATCCCAATAGCGTGCAGCCTCTGTCGTGTTACAACCTTCCCGTTCACCACCTGGTATCACGCGGCTCGTACCCGCGTGGGGAGGAACGGCTTCTGGACCGCTCTCCACACTGCAGGCCATAGGGTGGTCGGGCTTTTCCTCTCAATCACATTGCGAGGGATGGACCTTAGCAGCAGCCTGTAAACGTCTCTCGCCTTGGGAGTGCGAGTGTTTGGGAGGTCTGGGTGCACGTAACTATACTCAAGAATAAATGCCGAGAGGTGCGAGAATGAGGGTGTAATGTGCGCAATCGTGACAGGTGGCAGAAGAGACGCCGGCAGCAATTCCTCTAACAGGCGTCCCGTAAGGGAAGCATCTTTGTGGGTCCACAATTTCATCATTGTGCACAAGTATAACGCTGTAGCTCTCGCTCGTACATTTATAAGTCCCAGTCCGCCATCACGCGGGGGGAGGGTGAGTGTTTCGTAGCGGACTTTGAATAGGTGTCCGCCCGTAAGGTAACATCCAAACGCTGCTTGCAGTCTGTGTGCCATCGCTGTCAATATCGGTAGGACCTGAGCCATGTGGATCATCTCAGTCGCCACGTGAAGGTTGAGGTATTCCACACGCTGTAGGAGGTCCATCTGTCGAAGTAGGTTCCGGCGAACTTCTGTGCGTATTGCCTGTAGATCGTGCATAGTTTATGGCAGCCGTGAGGCGCACATCCTGTGTAAATGTTATGCCCAAGAACCGGATCTTGTTGACTAGTGGGAGTGGGGCTAAAGCGTCCTCCTGTAGACCTCTCCCAATGGGCATCGCTGCTGACTTGGCCACATTCATGAGGCTGCCCGCTGCCAATCCATAGCGATTGATCCATTGTATCACCGAGCGTACCTCGTCACCAGATCGGACAAGTGAAAGAAGGTCATCAGCATATATCCTGCAGTGAAATGTGTGATCCCTCAATGACAAGCCTGAGAGCCTGTTTTTCAACCCTCCGACAAGTGGTTCGAGTGCGATCTTGTAAAGGATCATGGAGAGTGGGCATCCTTGGCGAACTGGCGGTCGGATCGGAAAGGGACCCGCAATCCGTCCATTCACCGGTACACGGGATGCAGCTCAATGCGGGCCATAACGGACAGAAGGAACTTGTGGTGAACTCTGTCGAAGGCGTGGTCGAAATCAATGGAGATCAGAGCAGCTCGAAGGCGACAGGATGTGGCGATAGCTATTAAATCCCTGCATTCGCTGGTTGCCGTTTGCATATTGGTCACTCCGCCCTGTGTCGTTTGCTCCATGGAGAGGAGTAGGGGCAGGACCTTCTTTATGCGGCTGGCGAGTAGTCGGGCGAAGATTTTATAGTCCGCGTTGAGCACTGTAATTGGCCTGTAGTCCTCGACCGTCCGACCTCTGGAAGGCTTGTGTATCGGTATGAGGAGACCTTCCACGAATCCAGGTGGCACGTGGGAACCGGGGGTCATCAGTTCTTGGTACATGGTGATTCATCGGAGCATCATTAGATCGCGGAAAGTCCGATAAAACTTGAGCGGCAGTCCGTCTGGCCCGGGAGATTTGTTGAGTGCTCCCTTGTTAAGCGCGTCCTCGATGTCGTCCCGTGTAAGTCCAGCTAACAGCGTCGCCGCTGCTTCATTGTCGAGGGTGTGCGACACATGCTGCAGTATGTCGTGCCTATCCGCTTCCCCTGTATTCCCCTCGTCGTAAAACCGGCGATAGTGATCTGCAAATGCTTCTGTAACCGCCGCCTGAGTCATTACGACCCTACCACCTGGAAATATGACGTCCGTGATCAGCTGCTGTCGGCGTCGGCGGCTGTCGATCACGATGTGATGCATAGACGGGTTTTCTCCTTCCGCTCGGTCTTGACGTCGTGATCGCACGACGACCCCCTCCAAACGTTTCTTCGTAAGCGACAATATTTTACCTTTAATTCGGCGGCTTTCCATTTGTCGGTTCGGAGATGGTGGTTGGCTGGCGAGTTCGCGGAGCATCGTGTAATAAAAGTCCAATGTGTGACGATGCCACGCTGCGATATCTTTTCCGAACTGTGTTAGCACACGCCGAAACGCTGGTTTGGCAAATTCCACCCACCATGCTAGAGTCGAAGGGTATCGGGGAAGACGACGTTCGCAATCCATCCATGTGTTGGCGATAATCTGACGGCATTCCGGGGCTTGAAGATGTGCCACATTCAGCTTCCAGGGTCCTCGGCTGCGCCATATCCGCTGCTGCTGTAGCGTGAGTGTGCATATGAAAGCGCTATGATCGGAGAAGGCAAGCGGCCAAAGTTCGGCGTCCAATACTCCCGGCGCTAGAGCTCGTGAGACGTAAATGCGGTCTAGGCGACTGGATGAGTGACTAGTAAGGTACTCGTATGTCGGCCCGGGACGGTCACCGTGCACTGTCTCCCACGTGTCGGTGAGAAGCATATCACGAACCAGGAGCCGAAGTTCTTGACAAGTCGAGAAATGAGAGACTTGGTCTTTGGGGTGGAGCACACAGTTAAAGTCGCCGCCGAAGATATATTGATCGAAGCGACTGATAAAGAGGGGGGCGATATCCTCGGAGTAGAACAGCGATCGTTCGCGGCGTTGGTCAGTTCCTGATGGAGCGTAAATGTTAATGATGCGCGTGCCCAGTGCTGTGATCGCCAGCCCCCTTCCTGACGGAAGGTAAGTCACTTCTTCGATGGCAATTCCGTCGCGCACTAGTATTGCCGTACCGCTGCCATTTCGGTCCGCCGGTGACATATGTCACATAACCGTAGAAAACAGGGAGGGCCACTATATACATTTCTTGCAACAGGTCAATGTCAACATCCGAAGAACGAAGCATCTCACGCAGCAACTGGATCTTCACTGCCGTTCGTATCGTGTTGAGGTTAATCGTGGCGATACGATAAGCTTGTTGCCGAACTGCAGGTGCTAAGTTATCCATTAAGACTGGAATTACCTATGACGCTTCTGACTGTATTGAAACCTCCGCATCCCCCCAAACCTCACCTGCAGTCCTTTCTAGAGAGCCGGCGCCAATGGCGTAGGCCCTGTTGGCGTAACTTGCATGGTGCCGTCGTCGTCGTGGTCATCCACCCACGTCGGGGAACTCAAAGCCAGATCGGTTTCCCTAGCTTCCTCAGGACACGGCATAGGTGCTTGCACTCCAGAAGGTGGTGGGCGGCATCTGTCCTGCGTATCGGCATCCGATTTTGCCACTGTAGGTACGTGTGGTTTGTCCTCAGTTCCGGTCGGTGGTGCCACACTGCAGCAAATGGCAGTTGCCTCTGTGGTAGCGTCGTCATTGAAGGTGGTCGTCGTCCTCTGGAGGCTGTGCCGCATCCCGTTCGGAAGTTGCTCTACGCCTCCGCTTCCGTCGCTTCGGAGAGCGTTGCTTCCTGGTGTGTCCTTCTGTGTCAGACGATGGCAAAGATGCACGACGTTCCGGCACAAAGGCAGCCGTAGGCACAATAAGAGAGTCTACGGCCATGCTGTCGTCATGTATCTTGTTATCCGTCGACGGGGGCGGCTGCATCGGAGTTGAATCCGTAGCTTGTGGAACGGGTGTCTCGTCATCGCCCTGTATTGGAGGATGGAGCCGCGCCCCAATAGTGGATGTCGGCTGTCGTGGTGAAGTGGTAGCTGTCTTGAGGGCTGCTGCATAAGTCACGGGAAGCAGGGTCGGCTGCGACGGCGGGTCCACAGCAGCCGGCGGCAGTTGAGTGATTCGATGTTGGATACATTCGGATCTGAGGTGTCCATCCTTCCCACAACCAGTCTTCGGTCGCCCGTCGTAGATGACGATGGCACGGCAGCCACTGATATTCAGATATGAAGGCACGTGTCTTTTAAGTTCTATTCGGACCTGGCGGACTCCGTTCAGCACAGGATATGTCTGGAATTGCGTCCATTTTTCCCAAATATGATCATGCACCGTGCCGTAGGGGCGCAGCGCTGTCACGACGTCCTCCGCCGGTAGTTCGAAGGGAAGTTCGAAAAGTCTGATCGTGCGAAGTCCCATGCCAGAATAATCGACGTGCACAGTCCCCACATTGCCATCAGCATGGCAGAAACGGAGGCCCTGTTTCGTTTCCCGAAGGATCTGCTCACATGTTGCGTCGTTGATGATCTTGACATATACAATACTACTCACAATGGACAAGTGAATGCCGAGAATTTCGGTCGCCGGCATTTTAACTTCTTCTCGTAGAAATCGTTCGACTTCAAGTGCTTTGGGCCGTGCAAATTCGTTGCGGAACGTAAATTTGAGCGTCGATTTTCTGTACTGGTGCGCCATAGTGATCTATATGCTGAGTACGGCACGCGCGAAAACGGCCGAGTACGATGTAAACAACACGAGCGCTCGCTCCGCGGCAGGAACACAAACAGCGCGTCCTCACCGCAGCACAGCCAAAGGCCAACTGCTGCTCTCTCGGCTACCCTGGCGAGTTCTGTACGATCTTCCACTGCTGCCCTTGAAATAAGACGATCCTGGCGGGCGTCTGTGTTTTGAAGACATCCAGAACCTCTTCTGTGGGAGTGAAAATTTTCACGTGACCGCTGATACCAGCATCGTTACACAACTGACACAGCATGTACATCTGGTGCGGCAGTTCTCCGACAGGACCCTACCGCCTCTCAGAAGACCACAATCTGACTGCATTCCAACTCGCTCAGCAGCAGGAGGAACCATGAGTACGTCCCAGTGGCGTAGTTGTCTGCTTGCTTCACACGTTTGCACCACACTGGGCTTTCTGGCTGTGAGCATTCGTTAGTAAAGGGTAGACTCAGGTGGCGCTCTAGTAGCTATGCCACTACACTCTGTGTTGGCGGATGTCACTGAAACCATTATCTCCCTGGTAGCATATGCCGCCATCGTATCAAAATCGACGTCGTCTTTCCAAGTGTGCTAATTTTTTTTCTAGCAGTGCATATCCAAAAATATTTATTGTCATTTATTGTTTTATTTAGTCTGTCAAAATAGAGTCTTCAAGCAGTATCTTACATCGGACTAGTAACCACACCTGACAAAAACTATTACAAAACATAACTATATTCAATGTGTACGTGCATTTCACTTATATTTGGTACTCTAAGCTGTAAATATGAAGATGATCATCATCACCAACTCAAATACAAATAATGAGCAATAACGAAGATGAATAGCAACTGACATTAAGAATAACAGTTATTAGTTTAGCCCTTTTGAAGACGTGTTTAATATAATCAGAGGCAGAAGGAATAATGACAGAGGGGGAATTTGAAATTAGAGTTGTGGTAACTGTTAAGAAAAAGCAGTTTGTTTCAATAGAATGCTCTGTAGGCAAGGGCAAGAGTGAGTGGATAAACTAGAGAGGGTTACGGATAATTACCTGGAAGGACTACATACCTCGACAGCTACAGGGCAATTAAATACATTGAAAGAAAAGCACTAACGCAAAAAATATATATATTTTCTGAGATTCTGAGGGAGGTTGTTCGAAAGTAGAAGTCATGATATAGAAATTGATTTTGAGAAGACGTCTTGTGTTGCGCAATTACAGTGAGATGATTTTGATTGGTCGAGAGCGAGTGTTTCTGTTATGCTATTAAGTCAGAAGAGTCGAAGATAAATAATAGTGCAATTATTGAGCAGACGGTGGTACAAACAGACGGGATCCCGCTCTCTACTTTTTTCTGCCTGTAGTCATGATAATTGTTCGTAAGTTTGTATTATGTGGTCGGAATGTAATACACACAAGCGGTTTATTGCCATTTCGATTTGGCGTCAGCATTTATTAATTTTCACTCGTATCAATAAATATTAAAATAAATGAGACAGCAGCTCAAACAGTACGTCCTCCAAACGTACCATGAGAACATCTGCCATCGCATAGAACACATGATCTACACTATCTGACCAAAAGTATACGAACACCTATTTGTGAACATTTATATGTGGTGCATTCGCCCTTCGCCTTTGCGTTGGTTTCAGCTCCAATGGGAACACTTCACTGCGATGTTTGTCTCTGTGGAGGAATGGCAGCTCATACTTCCTTAAGCAGCAAGTGAAGCAGGCGAAAGGGAACGCTAACGTTCAACAAGTGAGATTGATAGAAAGTGCAAAACAGCTAAGCAGGAAATGCTAGAGGACATATGTAAGTATTTAGAAGCGTATATCACTAGCAGAACGACAGATGTCGGCTACAGGAAAATTAAACGGAAACAGCTCTATGAATATCAAGAGCTCAGTAGGAAAGCCATTCTTAAGCAAAGACGGTAAAGTTGAAAGAATGAGTGTACACACGGTCTGTACAAGGGAGACGAAAGTGAAGACAATGTTGCAGAACTGGAAGGGAACGTAGATGAAGATGGCTGAGAGATATGATACTACAAGTAAAGTTTAATAGAGCAGTAAAACACATGAGTCGAAAAAGGGCCAAGGAGAAGACGACGTTCCCTCAGAACTACTGACAGACATGGGAGAGCCAGCTATCAAAAAACTCTTCAAGCTAGTGTGCAAAGTGTACGTGATAGCCTAAATACTCTCGGACGTCAAGAAAATATAATAATTCCGTCTTGAGGTTCAAGCTCTTCTGTCTGTGTTTGCTTACAGATAGATTTGTTGCTGGAGAGGGTCCACCTTGAGTAAAACACTTTTTCCTTTTATTTCCAAGATACCAGTGCGTTTTTATTATCTTGCTATAAACCGAAAAATTGTCTTTAGTACTCGTAAACAAGTAAAGTTGAGTTTTTAAGGGAGTATTCACACATTTGCCAAACAAAGTTTTGTATATATGTTTGTTATCATATGGCGTGGATTTCCTCGATTTTTATGTTATTTAATGCAGCTGTTTTGTTTCACTGTTTGTCATCTGAAACCATATAGGGCTTAATGCAGAACAGTTATTTACTTCAAAATTTTACGACTGGGAATGTTATGATTATGCGTACCATTAACTAATTCTGTGTGGAAGATTGTATGTGTGTACCTTCAAATATGGCTTTTTGTATCTGATAGCTTTCTTCAATTATTAGTTTTTGTATGGAGCTGTTGTTTTATGTGATAATTTTCGAGTCTATTTTGATATCTGTTGGGCTACGTTTCGTGTCCATAAGGTGTTCAGCAAATGTAGAATGACAGCTATTATCTTTTAATGCTCTTCTGTGCTCTGTGCATCTGGTATTGAAGTTTCTGCTTGCTGAACACCTTACGGACATGAAACACAGCCAAACAAGCATCATACTGACTTGAAAATTCTGAAATGCAGGAATAGGCCTCCACAAAAGCTAATAATTGAAGAAAACTGTCAAACACGAAAAGCCATAATTGAAGGAAAATAAGTAATAAATGAAGCACAGTTCTCTGCAACAAAACTCATGTTCTCTGTCCTCAGAGGGAAGACGACACCAACCCATCAACTTAACAAAAAACACTTTCCACACACACACACACACACACACACACACACACACACATACATAGACAACAAATAAAATAATTAAAAAATAAATAAATAAAATAAAAATATTAGTAGCAGTTAAAAAATAAATCCTACACAAGCACCCAAAATGAAAGATGTACAAAGATACACAAAGATTCAAAACTCCCGCTCAGAAAACACTCAACTGTCCATCTGTCCGCCATCTTGTTTCTGTAGTTCATAAACAATGACAGTGAAAGTTACTTAGTGCGGGCCTTCACAATGAAGATAATGGGGAAACTAGAAACTGTAAATGAAAGATATTGAAAAACACACGAGCGCACACACATCCATACAGAATTAGTTAATGGTAGGCATAACCTTAACATTCCCAGTCGTAAAATTTCGTACTAAATAACTGTTCTATATTAAATTCTATATTGTTGCAGATGATACACTGTGATAGACTACAACTGAATTAAATGATATAAAAATCCAGGAAATCCACAGCATGTGATAACAAGGTGCGCACACTATGTTATCAAAAGTATCCGAACACCTGGCGGAACATGACTTACAAGTTCGTGGCGCCCTCCATCGGTAATGCTGGAATTCAGTACTGTTTTGGTCCACCCTTAGCCTTGATGCCAGCTTCCACTCACGCAAGCATTCGTTCAATGTGCTGCTGGGAGGTTTCTTGGGGAATAGCACCCCATTCTTCACGGAGTGCTGCACTGGGGAGAGAAATCGATGTCGGTCTGTGAGGCCTGGCACGAAGTCGTCGTTCCAAAACATCCCAAAGGTGTTCTATAGGATTCAGGTCAGGACTCTCTGCAGGCCAGTCCATTATAGGGATGTTATTCTCGTGTAACCACTCCGCCACAGGCCGTACATTACGAACAAGTGCTCGATCGTGTTGAAAGATGCAATCACCATTGCTCTTCACAGTGGGAAGCACGAAGGTGCTTAAAACATCAGTGTAGGCCTGTGGTGTGATAGTGCCACGCAAAACAACAAGGGGTGCAAGCCCCCTCCATGAAAAACACGACCACACCATAACACCACCGCCTCCAAATTTTACTGTTGGCACTACACACGCTGGCAGATGACGTTCACGGGGCATTCGCCATACCCATACCCTGCCATCGGATCGCCACATTGTGTACCGTGATTCGTCACTCCACACAACGTTTTCCACTGTTCAATCGTCTAATGTTTACGCTCCTTACACCAAGCGAGGCGTCGTTTGGCATTTATCGGCTTGATGTGTAGCTTATGAGCAGCCGCTCGGCCATGAATTCCAAGTCTTCTCACCTCCCGCTTAACTGTCATACTACTTGCAGTGGATCCTGATGCAGTTTGGAACTCCTGTGCGATGGTCTGGATAGATGTCTACCTATTACACATTACGACCCTCCTCTAATGTCGGCTGTCTAAAAAATGGTTCAAATGGCACTGAGCACTATGGGACTTAACTTCTGAGGTCATCAGTCGCCTAGAACTTAGAACTAATTAAACCTAACTAACCTAAGGACATCACACACATCCATTCCCGAGGCAGGATTCGAACCTGCGACCGTAGCGGTCGCTCGGCTCCAGACTGCAGCGCCTAGAACAGCACGGCCACTCCGGCCGACTCGGCGGTCTCTGTCAGTCAACAGACGATGTCGGCCTGTACGCTTTTGTGCTGCACGTGTCCCTTCACGTTTCCACTTCATTATCACATCGGAAACAGTGGACCAAGGGATGTTTAGAAGTGTGGAAATCTCGCGTATAGACTTATGACACAAATGACACCCTATCAACTGACCACGATCGGAGTCCTTGAGTACCGCGGAGCGCCCCATTCTGCTCTCTCACGACGTCTAACGACTACTGAGGTCGCTGGTATGGGGCATCTGGCAGTAGGTGACAGCGCAATGCACCTAATATGAAAAAGTATGTTTTTGGGGGTGTCCGGATACTTTAGATCACATAGTGTATATATAAACCTTTTCTTGTTTATTGAATGTGTAATTATTGTCTTAAAAACACAAAATTATGTATCTACAGTTAATAACGATTAGTTTTCCTGGTTTACAGAAAATTGATAAAATAGACGCTGAAACTTCAGCGAAACGTATCTGAGAAATAAAAAGAAAAAGAAAACTTCTAATCCGCCCAAGGCGGGCCCTCTCCGAAAACAAATCTATAATAACTGCAATTTCAGCTGCGAGAGTTACCGAACTATCAGTTTAATAAGTCATGGTTGAAAACTACTATCACAAATTCTTTACAAAAGAATGGAAAAGCTAGTAGAAATCAATCTTGGAGAATATCAATTTGGATTACAGAGAAGTATAAGAACCCGGGAGAAAATACTGGCCCCACGACTTATCTTAGAAGACAGGTTAAAGGAAAACGAACCTACGTTCATAGCATTTGTAGACTTGGAGAGAATTTTGATAACGTTGATTGGAGTACTCTCTTTGAAATACTGAAGGTAGGAGAGGTAAAATACAGGGGGTGAAAGGCAATTTATAACTTGCACAGAAATTAAACGACAACTATAAGAGACAAGGGGTATAAAAGGGAACCAGTGGTTGAGAATGGAGTGAGGCAGCGTTGTAACCTACCTCCAATGTTATTCAATCTGTAAATATGTACATTGAGCAAGCAGTAATGGAAACAAAAAAAAAAAAAAAAAATTGGAAAAGAAATTAAAGTTAAGGGAGAAGAAATTAAAACTTTGGTGTTTGCCGATGACGTTGTAATTTTGTTAGAAACAGCAAGACTTGGAAGATAAGTTGAACGGAATGGACAGATTGGGAAACGAGACACTTAAAGTAGTAGAAGAGTATGCTGTTTGGGCAGTAAAACAATTGATGATGGCCGAAGTAGAGAGGACATAAAATGTAGGCTGGCAATGGCAAGAAAAGTGTTTCTGAAGAAGATGTATTTCTTAACATCGAATATAGATTTAAGTTTCAGGACATCTTTCCTGAAAGTATTTATATGATGTATAGCCATGTATGGAAGTAAAACATGGTCGATCAACAGTTTAGACAAGAAGAGTAAAGAAGCTTCTGAATGCTGAAGATTAGACGGATAAATCACATAATTAACGTGAAGGTGCTGAATAGAACTGGGTAGAACCGAAATCTGCGGTGCAACCTCACTAGAAAAAGGAACGGTTGGTAAGGCACATTCTATGACATCGACACATCACCAATTTAGTATCTGGAGGGAAATATGAGGGTCGAGGGTAAAAATCGTAGAGGGATGGTTCAAATGGCTCTAAGCATTATGGGACTTTACATCTGAGGTCATCAGTCCCCTAGACTTAGAAGTACTTAACCTAAGTAACCTAAGGACATCACACACATCCATGCCCGAGGCAGGAGCCGAACCTGCGACCGTAGCAGTAGCGTGATTCCGGGCAGAAGAGCCTAGAACCGCTCGGTCACAGCGGCCGGCTCGTAGAGAGAGACGGAGAATGTAGTAAGCAGATCCAGGAGGATGTAGGTTGCAGTTGTTATTGGGAGAACCGCAAGGACATCAACAACAACAACGATAACAACGCTTCCTCAGGATCCAAAATCAGTGGAGGTAATGATGAATGCTGGTGTCTGCAGCGAAGTCGACAGCCTAACTTATCCTAAAAATGTTCCAGACTCTGGCCACTTGAGGAATGTTGTTGTTCACAAACTTTTGCCTTGCAGTTGCTGATTTATGACAAGGTACATTGTCATCCTGATACAATCAGTCATTGGCTCCTCTGCTGTAAGCGGTGCAAAATGCAGTAAAATGTGCTCATGTTCTCCCACATATACCGTTTCTTAGATGCAATAAAGGGACCACACTGAAATCACGAAAAGCGCCCCAATACCTTAATACTACCTCATTTGTACTTCACTGTTGGCACGTAGCGTTTCCAAGCAGTCGCCAGTTTCAAACCATTCCATCGAATTGCCACAGGGCATGAGATTTTTACAGCGGCCCTCCGCAATGATCGACCGTCCCTGTCTGTCAGTATCTGAGGTCTGTCTCCTCCTGATTTAGTTGTCATTGCTAAACCGTGTTTCAACTTCACATTCACATTTACATTTTTAAATTTAAACACTTTTAAAACATAGCTATCATGATAAAAACCATAACGTATAACACTGAATAAAGAGACTCGAAAGCGCTCATTGTCAACTGATTTTCATTTTATTTTATATCTTGTGAATCTGAAGACATCCGGTGATGGCTGAAACCTGTAACTAGTATTTAAAATTTTACGGCATGTAATTTGCATCAATACCAACGACTTTTGTGCTCTCTCATTATCGTACTGAGGGAGGGAAAACTGACTATGTATGTATACCTTGATATGTATCTAAATCAGTGTTGAATTCTCGTGATCGCTGCATGCGTTGTAGGATGGAGGTAGCACAAATGTCGAACAGCGTTCCGATTTTTAAATGTATCCAGTAGATTTTCACTAGAACAATTCGGCGTTTTCTCCAAAAATATGAAATTATGATAGCCATGAATTTCCAGTCCCGGGTTCGAAGCCCGCCGCTGCTTAAATTTCGATTAATAATCAGCATTGACGGTCGAATACTTCTGGCATAAGAAGTCATCCCTCATTCTGCCAACGGCCTTGACAATGAGGGCGGAGGAACGGACAGAGGTTCAGGGGGCACTCTTTTGTCTTAGGGGTGGGAAACTGCCCCCAAAGGCGGAAGAATCAGCAATAATTAACTGCATGAGGATACAGAAGGCAATGGAAACCAATGCTTTAAAGACACGTAACGTGTATCCACAGGACATGTGGCCTGCAATTGAAGAGTTGTCATGATAATCTCTCCATTGGTAAAAGATTCCGGAATAGTACCCCATTCTAATCTCCGGGAAGGGACTGCCAATGGGGAGGTGACCAGGAGAAAAAGATTGAATGATCATCAAAGGATAAAGTTCTACGAGTCGGGGCATAGAATGTCAGAAGCTTGAACGTGGTAGAGAAACTAGAAAATCTGAAACGGGCGTTGCAAAGGCCCAATATAGATATACTAGGGGTCAGTGAAGTGAAGTGGAAAGAAGACAAGGATTTCTGGTCAGATGAGTATAGGGTAATATCGACAGCAACAGAAAATTGTTTAACGGGAGTAGGATTCATTATGGATAGGAAGGTAGGCCAGAGAGCGTGTTACTGTGAACAGTTCAGTGATAGGGTTGTTCTTATCAGAACCGATAGCAAACCAACACCGACAACAGTAGTTCAGGTACACATGCCGACGTCGCAAGCTGAAGTTGAAGAGATAATAAAAGCATATGAGGATATTGAAAGGGTAATACGATATGAAAAGGGAGATGAAAATCTAACAATCATGGGGGACCGAAATGTAGTTGTAGGGGAAGTAATAGAAGATAAAGTTACAGGAGAATATGGACTTGCGACAATGAATGAGAGGGGAGAAAAATTAATTGAGTTCTGTAACAGCGAATATGTTCAAGAATCACAAGAGGAGGAGGTGTGCTTGGAAAAGGCAGGGTGAGACGGGAAGATTTCAGTTAGATTACATCATGGTCAGACAGAGATTCCGAAATCAGATACTGGATTGTAAGGCGTACCCAGGAGCAGATATAGACTCAGATCACAATATAATAGTGATGAAGAGTAGGCTGAAGTTTAAGACATTAGTCAGGAAGAATCAATACGCAAAGAAGTGGGATACGGAAGTACTAAGGAATGACGAGGTACGGTTGATGTTCTCTAAGGCTATAGATACAGCTATAAGGAATAGTTCAGTAGGCAGTACAGTTGAAGAGGAATGGACATTTCTAAAAAGGGTAATATCGACAGCAACAGAAAATTGTTTAACGGGAGTAGGATTCATTATGGATAGGAAGGTAGGCCAGAGAGCGTGTTACTGTGAACAGTTCAGTGATAGGGTTGTTCTTATCAGAACCGATAGCAAACCAACACCGACAACAGTAGTTCAGGTATACATGCCGAGAAGGAAAACATGGGTACAAAGAAGAAAGCTGCGAAGAAACCATGGGTGACAAAAAAAAAATATTTCAATTGATCGATAAAAGGACGAAGTAGAAAAATGTTCCGGGAAACTCAGGAATAGGAAAATACAAGTCGCTGAGGAATGAAATAAATAGGAAGTGCAGGGAAGCTAAGACGAAATGGCTACCTGAAAAATGTGAAGACATCGAAAAAGAAAAGATTGTCGGAAGGACGGACACAGCATACAGGAAAGTCAAAACCATCTTCGGTGACATTAAAAGCAATGGTGACAACATTAAGAGTGCAACGGGTTATTGCACTGTTAAATGCAGAGAAGAGAGCGGATAGGTGAAAGAATACACTGAAAGCCTCTATGAGGGGGAAGATGTGTCTCATGTGAAACAGGAGTCGATTTAGAAGAGATAGGAGATCCAGTATTAGAATCAGAATTTAATAGAGCTTTGGAGGACTTACGATCAAATAAGGCTGAAGGGATAGATAACATTGCATCACCATTTCTAAAATTACTTGGGGATGTGGCAACAAAGCGACTATTTACATTGGTGTGTAGAATGTATGAGTCTGGCGACATACCATCTAACTTTCGGAAAAGCATCATCCACACAATTCCGAAGACGGCAAGAGCTGACAGATGCGAGAATTACAGCACAATCAGCTTAACAGCTCATGCATTCAAGTTGTTTACAAGAATAATATACAGAAGAATGGTAAAGAAAATTGAGGATGCGCTAGATGACGATCAGTTTGGCTTTAGGAAAAGTAAAGGGACGAGAGAGGCAATTCTGACGCTGCGGTTAACAATAGAAGCAAGACTAAAGAAAAATCGAGACACGTTCATAGGATTTGACGACCTGAAAAAAGTGTTCGACAATGTAAAATGGTGCAAGATGTTCGAAATTCTGAGAAAAGTAGGGGTAAGCTATAGGGAGAGACGAGTCATATACAATATGTACAACAACCGAGAGGGAATGATAAGAGTGGACGACCAAGAACGAAGTGCTCCGTTTAAAAAGGGTGTAAGACAACGATGTCCTTTCGCCCCAACTGGTCAATCTGTACATCGAAGAAGCAATGATGGAAACAAAAGAAATGTTCAGGAGTGGAATTAAAATTGAAGGTGAAAGGATATCAGTGATACCATTCGCTAATGACATTGCCATTATGAGCGAAATTGAAGAAGAACTAAAAGATCTGCTGAACGGAATGAATAGTCTAATGAGTACAGAATATGGATTGAGAGTAAATCGAAGAAAGACGAAGATAATGCGAAGTAGTAGGAATGCGAACAGCAAGAAACTTAACATCAGGATTGATGGTCACGAAGTAAATGACGATAGGAAGCTGTGCTACCTAGGCAGTAAAACAACCATTGACAGATGGAGCAAGGAGGACATCAACAGCACATTAGCAATGGCAAAAAGGGCATTCCTGGCCAAGAGAAGTCTACTAATATCAAATATCGGCCTTAATTTGAGGAAGAAATTTCTGAGAATATACGTTTGGAGCATAGCATTGTATGGTAGTGAAACATGGGCTGTGGGAAAACCGGAACAGAAGAGAAACGAAGCATTTGAGATGTGGCGCTACAGACGGATGTTGAAAATTAAGTGGACTGATAAGGTAAGGCATGAGGACGTTATGTGCAGAATCGCAGAGGATAGAAATATGTGGCAAAATCTGGTATGGAGAAGGGACAGGATGATAGGACATCTGTTAAGACATGGGGGAATGACTTTCATGGTACTAGAGGGAGCTGTAGAGGGCAAAAACTGTAGAGGAAGACAGAGATTGGAATACAACCAGCAAAGACTTACATTCGCCTTCCGTTAACGACTTATCGTGTTCGTCCCGCTTCAAATCGTGCCAGAAGTTTCCCGCCAATCTTATAATCGGACCTACAGGATTCTCTTTCTTTGTTATCGGCAATATTTTGCATTATTCATAGTTAAAGAGAGATGTCATTTAGTGGACCAAGTGGTAGTTTTGTCCAAACCTTTCTGCATTTTCTTAAAATCCAACTACTGTGCTTTTCTGAAGGGAACGGTATCATAAGCGAACACACAGTAAGTGCTGCCGACGTATTTGATAAATCTTTTATGCATATTAAGAGCACTGGCGGTCCTACGGCGCCTCCTCCTAACACACTCGACGTTAATTTTTTTCTGTTGAATATTCACAATCTTTATAATCTACTGAATACGATTGCTTCCATTCAGGAACAGACACCACTGACCAATGAAACTGCAGCGCCATGAATGGAGTAAGCAATGAACGTCAAATTAGCATAAATTGTACTGATATGCGTATCATGAGCATTTCAGCACAGACGCACAAAGCAGGTAGGAGTAAGGCAATCTGTATTCTGTACATAAGGAAACACTGTGCAGCTAGTTTCTTATTCAGAAAACGCATTTCAAATTTTGTTGTGTGTGCGAAATAACTGATAGAGGCCTACCTTAGAGAGATTGGTTTGGGTTCCGGAGAAATGTAGAAACGCGCGAGATAGTACTGAACCTACGACTTGCCTTAGGAAGATAATCTGAAGAAAGGCCAAGTATTTTTAATAGCATTTGTAGATTTAGAGAAAGCTTTTGACATTAGGGACTGCACAACACTCGTTGAAGTTTTCAAGGTAGCAAACATAAAACACAAGGACCTAAATGTTATTAATATAATGCGCAGAAACCAAACGGTAGCTATAGCCGTTGAATGACATGGAAGGAAATCCGTAGCCAAGAAGGATGTAAGACGGGGTTGTGACGTATCCCCGATGCCATTCAATTTGTACACTCAGCAAATTGTGAAGGAAACCAAGAAGAAATTTTGAAAGGGAATTTAAGTTCAGGGAGAAGGAATAAAAAAAGTACGATTTGCGAAGTACAGTTCTGTCAGAGGTGGCAAACCACCTGCAAGAGCAGTTGACCAAAATGGATATTGTCTTGAGAAGAGATTTAAGATGAACATCGGTAAAAGTAAAACGTGGATAATGGACTGTAGTCGAAGTAAATCAGGAGATGCTGAGGGAATTGATTGGAAAGCGAGAGACAAAGATCTATTTGTTGACTTTTAATATAAACTTAAATGATAGGAGGAATTCTCTGAAAATATTTACTTGGGGTTGGGTTTGTATGGAAGTGAACGTGGGCAATAGAAACTCTTGAAATGCGTTGCTACAGAAGAATGCTCAAGATTGGAGGAATAGAGTGAATAACGAATAAGTAGGTGCTGAGTGAAACTGGGGAAAAAGAAACTTATGGTACACTCTAAGAAGAGGTTTGTAAGACACATCCTGAGATGGTTGGAATAGGTGAAGGATGCAGCAGCTGTGGAGCGTTGAAAAGGGCTGTACAGGACAGAGTGACATGGTGAGTTTCGGACTGGAGACCACAACAACAACGTTGTGTAAGAAGCAGACAAAAGGAGAGTATATTAATTCTACAGGAGATGGATCATTTCCTATCGAGACTGAGTTTCATCAGTATGCTATATTACAGGTTTCGTTGGTCGGGATACGTCAACTCTCATGTGAATAAGAAATCGATTTGTTCAGCACAGGCATCATCAACACTGCTCACTCTACCGTGCATGATCATCTGAACACGTCGAGTACACTGAGTCGGAAAATGGGCATTTTTAGCGGAAAAAACAAGGGCGATAAAGTGTGGGGCACCACTCCCTGTATCACGAGCACCGTTGCTGTGGCTTCCCTTGACGCAGCAGCAGAGGGGCGCGGTTACCGGTCTTCAGCTACGCATATGCATGGTGTGCCTACATGTTTTTCTAATGTGGTCTAACTAACCAATCTCCATTAGGTTACCGTATTTTCCCATGCCCTATAACCGAGCAAAGTGCTTCCTTGGTCCATCTGCCCCCTACACACCATTTTATGTGTACTGCATGCCTCTACATTATTTTCATCACAGAATTACGTCCTCTACTTCAGTTTGTACATATTGTTTATTTTCCTGCCTCTCCTAGTAATTCCCAAGATGAATTCTTCATTTCTCGCCGAGCAACACTCGCAGTCTGAATAGAACACTTGTGAGTAAACATGACTACGTAGAAGAACAAAGTACAATAGAGCAAACTGTACAGGCGAATGGCTGAGATGCAAAGATAGTAGACACAACAACAGAGAAACTGATGACACATAATCAGGAAACATACACACAGACAGATACAACACAACACGTAACTCAGCAGACACTTAGCAACAAGTGGCACGTTATGGCATACAACAATAGCATCATAGACAGTGTGGGCAACATATTGAAGAGACAAGCACTCAACATAGCACACCGAACTAACAACCCAATACAGAACAGATACGCAAGACAAACCGCCAAAACTGATAAATACAGCTAATCTTGTATATATCAATCAGTTTCTAATTTCTGTCAATCTGCACACGTAACAGCCCAGAATCACCACCCAACGAACATTGAAACGAATTTAAAAATTTATAAAAAGGGCAACAGCTTGAAACGAATTAAAATATATAAAAATCAATACCCCAAGTACATAGAATATTAAATAAATACACATCACTGCGCAACAAAACACTATTTTCCGCACCAGAAGAACTCCCCCCGCCACAACAGCATATGGTTACCCTCTATATTAAATCCCCCTTCATACCACACAGGCTACTTGCCTCTCCATCGCACTCTCTCTCTCTCTGACACACACACACACACACACATACACACACACACACACACACACACACACACACACACACACACATGCACGCGCGCGCGCGCACGCACAAACGATAAACACCTCTAACGTCGACAACAAATTGAACTCGCGCATCACTCTCTGAACAACCGTAAAAAGAGCAAATGAACATCACCTAGGATAAAAACACGTGAAATGGCGGCAGAAACCTTGGCTTTGTTGATAAATTATATCAAATATGTGTGTAGCAGGAAGAAATGGCAACAGAAAAAAGTGCTGTAACACACCATAAACAAGAAAAACTAAACCACAAAATCAAAAAAACCTTATGTACCACGCTAAGTAGCGCAATATGCAGGACGTTGGGAGTATAAGTACAGATACTTCTATTGATAACTAAGGACAGTATACTGGACAACATTAAGCCAGTCTTTACTTCATCTGCAGACTAATGACTAATAATTACAGCTATTACGAGTAGTGGGTAACCCAGTCGGTAGAGAAATTGACCGCGAAAGGGAAAGGTCCCGAGATCGAGTCTCGGTCTGCCACGCCGTTTTAATCTGCCAGTAAGTTTCATATCAACTCACACTCCGCTGCAGAGTGAAAATATCATTCTTGTAACATCCCCTAGGCTGCAGCTAAGCCGTGTCTCCCCAATATCCTTTCTTCCAGGACTGCTAGTCTTGTAAGATTAGCAGGAGAGCTTCCGTGAAGGTAGGAAGGTAGGAGATGAGTTACTGGTGCAAGTAAAGCTGTGACGAGAGGTCGTGAGTGGCACTCAGGTAGTTCAGTCGGATTTAGTGTTCTAGATCTAGCCGGCGTGTTCGGTCAGAGTGTTAGCTGCCCTCTGTAATAATAATAATAATAATAATAATAAAAATTGAGTTAGTAGATCAAAGATGAACCTGAACAAGTGTCGTAGGACGTCTGCCCCGACAAATACAACGATCAGTTACAAACAAAATGAGAAAAAAGAAAGTCGGTAGAACACTTGATTGCGAAAGGCAAAGGTCTCGATTTCGAGTCTCGGTGTGGCACACAGTTTTAAGCTGCCAGGAAGTTTCATATCCGTTTACATTCCGCTGTAGCGTGAAAATCTCATTCTTAAGTATGTATTTAGGTTGGTTAGAACCTCCAAATGGCACAAGCGAGCATTAATGCTTATTTTCCTCTGGGCAGCAGGTCAGATACTTAGGTGTGGACACATGGATGCAAAACTATAGTCTGTACGAACAGGCGTAATCCACTTCGCGGTGCAGTTATGACCGTGCAGAAAATTTCAGGTAGTAAATTATGTTTGTGTTTGCGGGAAGACTGTTAAATGCAGGAAAAAATACGAATAACGGACTGGAGTGGGTAGATATTAAGGTACCAGTTATAACAATATCTGTACCTTTCAGACCCTGTATAGCGATTCTCGAAGAAAAACAGAAAATAGCAAACTTTTGGTTGTCTACAGATGACAAACTGTAGAACGTATGGCAATTATGAGAGCACCTGCATACACTACTAATAGCATCATGTAAGGAATATCAACAGATATATAACCTATCAGCTCCACATTTAGTGTCCTATATCTAGATGTTTCAGCACAACGCAAGTAAACAACATATAGTGCTTCAGTTCAGTGACATGTGTCTTCACCTCTGTTATGTAAACTACGATAATGTAAAATATTTTACGCCTAATTGTCGCTCTTTGCGCGTATAAATACCTGTCACCCAGACACTCATATAACGACATAGAAGTTTAAATGTAATAATAATATTTCAGAAAGAAAATAAATAAAAGGCCCACAGAAGGCAGCAGATAAAGTGCTGAAACATGTTTGGGTAATAACAAAAGTATACAACGGTGTCTTGAACAAGTCTGAAATCCCGTTGAATGTTTCTTAGGAAGCATACAAAATGGAAGAGCTACAACATCAAACGTGATTAGAGTAACACTCAGTTTTGAATGATTTACACGTCAGAAGTCCTTGTTCCACCGCCATGAGTAAATGGGGTAATACACACTCATTTCAATCTTCGGGTTTCGAGCGGTCTAAGGCGCTGCTGACATGGACTGCGGTTGGTCCCGTCGGAGGTTCGAGTCCTCCCTCGGGCATGGGTGTGTGTGTTTGTCCTTAGCATAATTTAGGTTAAGTAGTGTGTAAGCTTAGGGACTGATGACCTTAGCAGTTAAGTCCCATAAGATTTCACACACATTTGAACTTTTTTTTTTCTTCGGTTTTCTTATATATATCGGTGCGTTAATTTCGACTTAGCTATTTGGCTTATCAGAAGCACTTAACTCTACTTCATCTATTATTCATTAAGTGTTTTTTCTTGAAGCTACTATAGTTAGCGAAACTAACTAACACATTCTATGTTTTCATCGCTAGTTTGTAATGCTTTCTTTATCCCGTCTCGATTATAAGTAACTGAACTCTTATTAAACTGATTCCAGGCTTATAATCAAGGAGAAATAAAATAAAGTCTAAAATGGAACAAGTCAGCTATTAGAGCCCAGGCGAGAATAAAATAAAAATAGCAAGATGATAGAACACAGTGAACGAAACCAAGATTTTGAGGACTCGTCTTCGACAGAATACGAGACGTAGAATGAAAAACTGGTTAGAGGAACAACCGGAAACACAAAGCGTATGAAAGACGCAAGGCAGAAATTTATATTAGACAATCACATTTTGTGTTTCATATGGCATTTAGCACAGTATTTTACAACAGAGAAAAAAACATTTACCGGCATTCGGTATTTCTTTACTCTTTCATATTTTTTCAAGATAGCTGATATGAGAATGATGACATACAGAAGAAACCCAAGAAGTAAATGTATAAAGCTTTTAGAGGAATGAGGAAAAAAAGGGCACCCAGAAATAATGGTGCTTCAAATATTCACTGGAGGCAAAATGATTCAAAAGGAACGTGCAAAATTGTTGACGAAATTATTGTCAAAACTAGAAAGATGCTGTACTTGTTGTGTTTCACAAGGAAGGAGGCAGACAAAACATAAAAAGTAGAGATTTATTAGTCTGCTCTCCGTAACGTACAAGATATTCACTACAACTGATACCAACAGGACAGAAGAAAACATTAAAGTTTGATGAGGCGGAGGAATAAACTGTCTTTTCAGTGGACAAGGCAAAACCGACCGTTTGCATGCCATAAGCGGAACTTTAGAACGAACGAGCGATCGCGAATTACCACTTTGCCTGAAGAGCGAGTACTTAATTAACACTACAGATCATATTGGGCATCATTTCGCATGCAGAGAATGTATAAGGTATGTAACTGAGCGATAAAATTCTGGAACAGTCTCTAGTCGTACTGTCGCAGTTACTGAGGGAAAACTCGTTTCAGACATGTGGGAAATACTAAGAAATTGCTTTATGTTATGTTGGGTGAAAATCTATCCTAGCGCCGTTGTTAACTTTTGGATATACCTAAATGCGAACACAAGCACGCCATGGAGAACAGCATGAAATATAGCTCGGGAGACGGACCGTGACTCTAGCTCGTTAACGTATTCATGCGACAGGCTGAGTGATGAACAGTATTTATATTCCGAGAGGCACTGGGCTTATGTCAGCTCGTTAACAGTTCTGCTTATACAATCATTTCGTGCGCGTGGAGCTGAATCGCAAATGATTCTTTGCAGAAGAATGAATGTATTTCAACTCGTTAAAATTTCAGGTACGTGGTTGCTTTGTGTACGTAGAACCACATGAAGACTGATCCAGCAGGAATGCTTTAGTAAAATCAACAATATTACTAAACTAAAGTAAAGCAAAATAGAACAAACAATTGGAGCAATTTCGGTTACATGTAAGATTTAGTTTCTTTCAAAAGTCTGGTAGCTGTCTCGCAAATTTAACTTCTATCGAAAATCTCGACGAAAGACATTTCCACCAGAACACCAAACCTATAACAGGGTCCACACATCAACACGTTATTGGCATCCAGACGTTGGCAGTTACATCAGTCTGTCATAATATAACATGGTCCTATAACATTCGATAGCAAGTATAATTAAAAATACTGGAAGATACTCATAAAATACCTTTGCGCCTCTTCAAAGCTATTTCCACTGTGTACAATGTACTTCTCTAGGGATGTGTCATTGGGCATGTACCCTGTTTCGGATCAAAGTGGTGGCACCAAGTCCCATGTTCTATGACTATGTTTTTAGGAAAACAGAAATCTGAGTCGCACGCGTGAAGAAATCCGCGGCAGCTCCCAGTTTCATCAGCATCTATATCCACATACATAGGGAAGAAATTAAACTGTACCACTGAAAAATTTTTACTTATTATAGCCTAAGCAGTAAGTTACAAAATTACTCAATCAACGCCACCCTCAACTGCCGGATGTTCTTGATATCTGATTTAAAGAATGGAAATTCTCAGAAAAATAAACACACTACACTTAATTTTTTAAACATCTGCAAGTGGTACAAATTAGGAATCTGGTTTCCTAACTTGTACCAGTGGGTGCATAAATTGTATTACCGTTATAAATTATATCTATGAGCTTAAAGATACATACTGAATATGCAGTAGTCTAAATTTATGAATATGTTCAATTTTTTTTTTTCATCACTTTTGCAGGCAATGCAATAATACTTTCCCACTGCCTGCCTCCCCCTTGTATTCTTTGCGTGAATCAACAATAGATCTTTCTCTCACAATTCGTTATAATATTCCTCTTTATGCAGATTTTCAGCGGGGACTTCTCGGCAGGCTCTTCAAAACACTTCTTTTTCACAGTTGTAGTACTGGGTCTTTGCTTCGGTTAGCTTTCTTTGCATGGGCTTCTGTCAGCTCACTGGCTCCTTGGTCAGCGCTTGTAGCTTTCATAATTTATCTCGGATTGCGAGATATTTCTTGGATGCACACTTTTAGCCCATTCATTGCCGTCCATGGCTCCTTCTACACTGACTTTACGGTGGAATCAGTTACATTCTGCAACGTCGAACGCAGGTTTCGTTACGTCCAGCATGCTTAAACCGAATCATCCCTTCAAATGTAAGACTATGCTCTCGAATTCGTTTGCAACGTCGTTCTTCGGCAAAAAACTACATCCCCATTTGCAGTTTTGTTATTTTCAGCAGGCCTCTTAATTGTTGGCTTAGGCATATTTATATCATGCACATTTATTTAATCCATGATCCCCATTTAAATGTACTGCGCTCCACTTTCCATAACGCGTTTTCATTTTAAACTGTAATAAAAATAATTATTTAAGAAATAAAATAGAACAAATTGCTCCATTCTACTCTGGCGTGTTGCAGTAACAATGGTCCCATATTCGAAATAAAAGACAGTCTCTGTTGCAATATTTATTGATTAATAACGCGTTTCGCGCTTTTAGTGCATCACCAGATTCACTTAAAAAGGCAGCATAGGGCACATTAGTCAGAATTAAACACGTCTTTTAATTCTAACTAAGGAGGCCTCCGCTGCTTCTTAAAGTTAAGCTGGTAATCCACTAAGAGCGCGAAATGTATTATTAATGTGTGATTATTGCAATAGAGACTGTCTTTTATTTGGAAAATAGTAATACAAGATAAACAATGCAGTAGAACATTCACCACATCGTTTCTAAACATTACGGTGCACTAATAATGCTAAACGCATTTTTTCAAGCTCAGCACACGAAAAAAATTTCTTAAACAGTTCCGGTTCAATATCGGAAACTTACAGCGGCACATTATTAGCAACGTCGTTATTTTCTCTTTGACAGTTTCGTACAACCGAACCACAATGGATACAGAGACATGACTGTCTGAAAGCAAGGTTATTTTATGCATTATTTTGCCACTTACCTTATAAAGTAATTCTCTGTGCTACATACACAAAAAGTTGCAGAAAAGCTGCAATAAAATCAATGCTCTCCTCAGACGATCTGTTCCTCAACACACAGAGCTCATACTTGAGAATTTGTCTCCATGAAGAGCGTAGTTTATGCTGCTCTCACTAAATGTCAGATAGGATTAGAGGTACGAGTTTTACAATCGCAGTACAGATTAGGAACGGACAATATAGGTCACTGCCTCCTACTCTGCAGACCTCTGTGTAGTGCAGGGCAGAGGATGCTTAGCATTGTAGCACAAGTTAGGGTTTCTTCCAATCCCATTTGCGCGGGAATAATGATTGCTTAAATGCCTTTGTGTACGTTGATTTAGTCTAACACTGTCTTCGTGTCCTTGAGGTAACGATAAGTCGAAGTGGGAGCAAGATTATTCCTGCATCTTTCACTTAATACTGCTTCTTGAAACTTTTGCAGGATAATTAGCGTCTGTCTTCTGGCACCTACCAATTCCGTGACGTTGTCTGTGATTGTTCGTACTGCCCTTCTTTCTACATTATTCCCGCTGGTCCTACTTGGTACGAGGTCCCACACACTTGAACAATATTCCAAGATGTAAGCAGTCTCCTTCATAGACTGCATTTTCTCGGTATCTTGCTAATGAATCTAAATGTGCCACCTACTTTACCTACGTTTTTCCATATTAATTCAGACCATTACATACAGGTATTTGTATGAGCTGGCTGATTCTAATTGTGACTCATTGGTCTTTATTTACTTACTTATTTGGCTGTGTGATTCCTTTGCTGGTATTTATAAACAAGTAAATAATTAATTTTGTAATCACAGGATACAACTTCCTCGTGTGCGAATTGTGCCCTGCGCCATACACCGCTTGCCACGAAGTTACGTCTACTTTAATCTCGCTCCGTCCAACTTCCTGGAAAGTTAAAACTGTGTGCCGGACCGAGACTAGAACTCGGGACCTTTGTCTTTCGCGGGTAAGTGCTGTACCTACTGATCTGGTCGTGTCTGGGTAGCTCATTCAATGGAGCACTTGCCCACGAAAGGCAAAGGTCCCGAGTTCAAGTGTAAAACCGGCACACAGTTTCATATCAGCGCACACTCTGCTGCACAGTAAAAATCCAGTTCTGGACTCTCCATCCAAAATAACATGCTTCTCCCTTCCTACCAAGAAATCCTCAATCCATTAACAATTTTTTTTTATGTTTCGACGATAGGTGTTTTTTAAATAAGCGTTAGTGTCTTAATGGGTCAATTTCTTCTCGGTAGTCAACAAAAGGTTGTATGCAACTCATTGCCTTGATGCATTTCTCTCAGAAAGTCATCTGATGGTCATTAGTAAATTTGTTAAGTACAGATACAGGAGTAGATCTTTGACTTACCCAAATAAATGTGAAGAACCTATCTAGAACAAGCACATAGTGCTGTAAAAGTTCTTGAGTAGTAACGAATTCCTTTTAAACAAATTGCAACTTGGTTTCCGTAGAGTTTAACCAGTTTTATTTTATTCTCGATTTCCATCCCCCCCCCCCCCCACCCCTCAGCCAATTAAATTCTATATTACGTACTTAAGTAACTTGTTCCTTCCAAGTGAAAGAACAAGTTACAGTAAAACATGGAGCTTACGAAAGAGGTAACGGCGCAAATTCTTCGCGATCTAAGATTTGCATCTCTCTTGTTTGCCACTAGCTATGTAGAATGAAGTAATGACCTCTTTGTCCTGTTATTCCCTTGGTACAGTGCTTGATTGTTGCTTGTGCTACTCACTGACAGGTGAGCGCCATCACAGGCGAGTTTTTTTCAGGGACTTCTTTGAGTGTGTCCATCTCTCAACTTTCTGGAATACAATAAGCGGGACTGGAGATGTCATATTAAAAAAGAAAAATTGACACCGGAGCTAGCCTTATTAGAAAATAGTGCATAAGGTGTTTCTTCTGCAGCCCATGGCGTGTAACCGCTGACACCTGACGCGCCGTCTCTCTCTTCCTCTCTTAGTTTAGTTTCTGCGGTTGCCCTGCAGGTTTTTAGCGTTCGTGGTGTTTACCCCCGCGGTGCGGCGTTTCGTGAGTCGAGCCTACGGCTTCGTCAACAGAGCTACTTTTAGCGCCGACCCATTGCTGACAGCGGTACACATCAGTTCATCTTTCACAGCCCGCGTATAAAAACACAGTCGCTGTTTTTTTCGGAACGTGACAGCCCGAGGAATCATCGCCGGGCGCCCTTCGCGCTATTCTAACTTTTAAAACAATGTGGTCAGCGCATCTGTCATACCCTGTGTCATTATAAGCGTGTCCGCTGGCGACAGCAGGTTCATATATTTTACAAGGGTTTCCTTACGGCGGCGCTGGCCAAACTTCAAGATGTACACGTGTTCCTCCTCCGGCGGTCCAATTCCGTACACCTGACTGGAGGTGCGCCAGTGCGCACGTGGGCCGCAGTTTCAGCTCGCTTCAGGAGGCTGACTCAGGACGATCGCGAAATCGATTGTGAGCGAGTGAATTCATGGACAAGCGATCTGAATAAGCTTGTCTCGTGTTATGGCTTCTCTCGCGATTGCATCATGCCTTTTAATGGTTGAAATGGCTCTGAGCACTATGGGACTTAACTTCTGAGGTCATCAGACTCCTAGAACGTAGAACTGCTTAAACCTAAGTAACCTACGGACATCACACACATCCATGCCCGAGGCAGGATTCGAACCTGCGACCGTAGCGGTCGCGCAGTTGCAGACTGTAGCGCCTAGAACCGCTTGGCCACACCGGCCCGCATGCCTTTTAATCAAAGAAATTAAGGGTAATAGAAATTTTAAACACTTTTCTTTGTTCATCCTGAGGTACTTACGCTTCTTCAGCTAACACAGCCGCAGGGCTGCAACTGTCTGTAAATTGCTTCGGTACTGCATACAAACGATTTGGCCTGACGTTCAACATTCAGAACAAAACGGTACTAGCACAGCTAGCTCCTGGAACTGCTTTTCAGTATTTAAATATCTGTATTTCCAGCACACCTTTGGAACAGTTAGATCACTTACTATACCTAGGAAGTACAGGGTGTCCCAAAAAGAATGACCTGATTTTAAATAGAATTATTTATTGGGAAGAAAGGCTTAACACCAACAAATTGCGTACTAAATTATTCAGAAAAGACAGAAGTTTATAAAAATCCAGCATAAATGTTCAATATGTCCTCCATTGGCTGCACAGACGACATCTAGCCGATAGCCGAATTCATCCCAAACTGAACGTAAGGTGTCTTCTGTCACTGAAGCTACAGCAGCTGATATTCTGGTTTTTAGTTCATCAATGCCACGAGGTGCGGGAGGATCATAAACACATTGTTTAACATATCCCTGCAGGAAGAAATCACATGGTGTTAAGTCAGGGGACTTAGGAGGCCAAGAGTGTAAAGCCTGGTCTCGCGGTCCTGTATGCCCTACCCAACGTAAGGCACGTCGGCATTGAGGAAATTTGAGGAAATTGCGCACATTGTTGTGCCAGTGCGGTGGTGCTCCATCTTGCTGACAGATGTGGGAATAACTGGTTCCGTAGCGTTGCAAGATATATTTGTCCTGTTACAGTATCTTCCTGCAAAAAGTAGGGTCCATAAACCTTGCTTTGCGAAACAGCACAAAAAACATTCATTTTTGGTGAAACACGTTCGTGTTCAATTGTTTCATGAGGAGTTTCGAGCCCCTATATATGCACATTATGACGGTGAACCTTACCGTTAATATGGAAACTTGCCTAATCGCTCGCGACATAAAAGTGTCATCTTCCATGTCCTCTAGAATAGCATTTCTAGAGTCCACTCGCTTCACTTTGTCAGTATCTCGAAGAGCTTGTACCAGTTGTAATCGGTATGGTTTGAGGGCTAAACGACGCCGTAACACACGCGGTAACGAAAGTTCTCGGCTAGCACGACGCGTAGACATGCGGGGGTCCGCTCAAATGCTCGTCGGATTTGTTCCATTGTTTGTTCAGGAACGCGTGGCTGGCCAGGACTTTTGCCTTTACAGAGGCACCCTGTTTCTTCAAACTGTTTATACCACCGCCGAATGTTCTTTGGTGATCGTGGTTTAGCACTAAATCGAATATGAACGCCCGCTGAACCGCGATCACTGACTGATTACGACTAAATTCAATAACACAATACGCCTTCTGTTCCGCGAGACTGGCTGCATGCTTCAGGTCAGCGCACGTAGAGACATCTAGTGGTTTTTTTTCCCCTGAAACTCTAGACCATGCCGATTACATCTAGCGCTGTTTCAGTTACTTAGTGAAATTTGTCTCAATATTGTTACAAGTCAAAATCTGGTCATTCTTTTTGGACACCCTGTATACTATCAACTAACTGCTCAATCGGGAAAGGACATTGAGAACAGGATGTATGCTCCACGTATTGCTTTTGGACATCTTCTACGTCGGATCTTCCTGAATAAAGATCTAACGCTATGCACCAAACTGATGGTGTATCGCGCAGTCGTTGTTTCTACCCTGCTCTATGGTTGCGAAACCTGGACACTATATCACCATGATCTTAAGAAACTGGAACGATTCAACTGACAGAAGCTTAGATACATTACGAACATCAAATGAAATGACTTCGTATTAAATACTACTACTAGCCGGCCAGTGTGGCCGAGCGGTTCTAGGCGTTTCAGTCTGGAACCGCGCGACCGCTACGGTCACAGCTTCGAACCCTGCCTCGCGCATGGATGTGTGTGACGTCCTTAGGTTGGTTAGGTTTCAGTAGTTCTAAGCTCTAGGGGACTGATGATCTCAGATGTTAAGTCCCATGGTGCTCAGAGCCATTTTTGAACTACTATTCTTGAGAAAAAGTATGGAAGGAAGACTGGGTTTAACGTCCCGTCGACATCGATGTGCTTAGAGACGGACCACAAGCTCGGATTTTCTCAGGGATAGGGAAGAAAATCGACCATGCCCATTCAAAGGAACCACCCCTGCGTTTGCCTTGAGTAATTTAGGGAAATCATGGAAAACTTAAATCTAGATGGTCAGACACGGTTTTGAACCGTCGTCCTCCCGAATTGTTCTCGAAAAGGCAAAGATTATAGCATAGAAGCCACCGTTGTTAGTCACCGACTGAGATGGATTGGACATGCCCAGCAGATGAGAAACAACAGATTTCATCGTCCAGTTTTGTATAGGGAAGTGAGCACAAGTAGAAGGCTCCATGCTGATTCTCTGAAGCGCTCTAAGAACCAGTTCCAGAAGAAGCTAAATAGTCTAAACGTTGACCTAAGTCGCTGGTGCGCCGCAGCAGAATATCGTTAACACTGACGCACAACTACTCACTACTTCAGCTGCTGTCTTACATTTTGAGCAGGACCGTTGGAGCCAGGAAAACGAACAACATCGGAGATGCAAATTTTGCCAGAGCGAGCCACGCCCTCCACTCTCTATTATGTGCAATGCGTGTGGCCGCATGTTTCATGCCAGGATTGATCTACTTCGCCATCATAGGCATCTCCATACCCGAACTACTATGGAATAAAAGTCTTTCGTTTCATTAACTAATGTCGTACTTCAAGTTCCCTCTTCCGACTCTTCTATCTGTCGCAACGGGACAGCGAGTGTATCAGCTTCGTACGATCTCGACTAACTGATACATGCATAAGCATGTGTTCGGGGTGTGGCAGAAAAAGGGTCTCTTTTAATCAGTCTCTAACAATGGAATGGTTTTTTTGGTAATACTGAAAGTTTGTCATATGTTTCAGGTAGGTACGCCATTTGCTGAGACGGAGCGCTGGAGCGCGCCTGATCGTGCTGTGGTTGCGAAAATCATTTACAAAAACGCTGACTGTGTTGCTGCTGCTAGACTGGAATACCGCCGCCATTTCAGCCTTACACGGAATGAGCCTATACAGTCGCCAAATGCAGACAGGTTATGGATGAAAAACTTTGACGCAACAGGAAGTGCACTTAAAGCTGAAATCGCGACGAAGGTTTAGAAGTTGTCGCTCACAGGAATAGTTAGAGGAGGTGTAGAATGTTATAGCCAACAGTGGGGGAAACTGTGGCAGTGGTGGGAAGTTCAGTCGTAATGTGCACGGAATTTTACGGACTGATTTATAGTTGCAGCCGTGCGAGATACAGGTCGTGCAATAGTTAAATGAAAGTCTTGATGAAAAGCGAATGACTTTGTGTGTTGAACTGTTAGAGACCATGAAGGCTTCTTAAATTTGCTATGCATGAGTGACGAAGCACATTTTAATCCCAGTGGTTATGTTCGCAAACAAACCTGCCGTTACTGGAGCGAGAATAATCCTCACGAACTCATCAACGCCAATTACACATTACAATGTTGTGCGCTGTCTCTTCAATGGGCGTAATCAGCCTTTCCATTTTTGAGGATGATCATAGATGAGCAACATCAGCAACATATCGGCGGTATGTTGCCACGGCTCGCACGTTCCTCCCACCAGAACATGAACAGTTTCCTGCAAATGAGTATTGGTTTTAGCAGGGTAGTGCCACGTCCCATTGCGCTCAAACTTCAGTGGCAGCAGTGCACGGAGTGTTTGGTAACCACATCATTTGAATGAATGGGGGCATTTAATGCGCTCCCAGATGATCTCCCGGCTTATCGGCCCGTGATTACTTGCTTTTTGTGATTCCTGAAACACAGAGTGTATACTAGACGTCAATAAAAAAATGTTCAAATGCGTGTGAAATCTTATGGGACTTAACCGCTAAGGTCATCAGTCCCTAAGTTTACATACTACTTAAACTAAATTATCCTAAGGACAAACACACACACCCATGCCCGAGGGAGGACTCGAACCTCCACCGGGACCAGCAGACGTCAATACAATTGCGAAACTGAAAGACACCGTTCGTGCAGAAATCAGAAGCATTCATATAAATGTGCTTGAACGTGCCGTAAACGACTTACTTGCCAGATTCTCCGAGTGTTAACGTAACAATAGTGGCCACCTACAAGATGGTATTTTCCAATCATGAACAACGTGTGAAATGGCAGCGCAAGGGTTTCGTTATTGTGATTGAAAATGTTTTACAATACAGTCCTCCGCCTTTTTCGCTGTTCAGTTCGGCCCGTTTTTCTGTCACACCCTGCATGTGGGCTCGCAGGGGATTTGTAAATGTTTACACAAAATCATTGTCAAGCTAAGAAATCTTTTCTTAGAGTATTAGTCTGGAGAACAGCCTCGTATGGAAGTGAAACATGAACGATTATTAGTTCACATCAGAATAGACGTTTTTGACCTGTAGTACCGCAGAAGAATGCAGAAAATTAAGTGATAAATTGAATAACTAATAAAGAAATATTGAATCGAGTTGCCAAAGTAGTCCCGTACTCAAAGATTGAGTGTAGGAGAGCAGATGCAGGAATCCTGCATCGCCGGTTGGGATGGTTGTTGTAGTGGCGGTTGTTTGCCGTTGCCTTTCTCCGATCTGTTAATGGTTCAAATGACTCTGAGCACTATGGGACTTAACGTCTGAGGTCATCAGTCCCCTAGAACTTAGAACTACTTAAACCTAACTAACATAAGGACATCACACACATCCATGCCCGAGGCAGGATTCGAACCTGAGACTGTAGCGGTCGCGCGGTTCCAGACTGAAGCGCCTAGAACCGCTCGGCCACACCGGCCGGCCGATCTGTTAATGCGAAGTGTCAAGTGTGTATCTATGTCCTGTGGATGATCGCCGGCCAAGTACTGGCAGAGAAAATTTCCGAACACCAGGTTACGAAACCGTTTACTTCCGAGCCGAGCCCCAGCGTATAGCGGTTTAATCGAATTGAGGAAATATGAAATTTATGGTCCATCCTGTCTAAAAGAAGGTTTATAGGAAGCGTGGCGTGAAGTAATTGTCAGTTTCATAATGAAGGTAAAGGGGGGGAGTGGTAATCGAAACTGTGAGACAGACTAATCTTGAATGCAACAAACATGTTAAAATTTGTATAGGTTGCAGTAGTTATTTAGAGATGAAGAGGCTTGCAGACGATAGACTAGCGTGGGAACCGGTATCCAGCCAGTCTTCGGACTGAAAAAAATACCAACAACAGCAGCATCGCTCTACTGAACCTGCGTGCTTGGCTGACAGCCAGAGAAATGCCAGTGCTCTTACTGGTCGCTGTGGACACGTTTTCCTGCGGGCAGGATCATTAGTGGCCGCCAGAGACGAACGCACGATGCAAATTATACTTACCACCTGGCAGGTCTGGGACTTTTCTTACTGTTAACGTCACTTGCTTAAGGTGATAGCTGGATTCCGGATAGGAAGTAAGCGTAACGCTGCAGTGTCCACTGTAAAACCTGCGTCTGTCGACTTCTGCTCTTTCATACAAGACAGTGATATACCTTGTCACTGTTCTGTAACTTTTTTTTCAGACAGAATCACGTGCTTTGTAATTCTTACAGTCGAACAAGACAGTAATATACCATGTCACTGTTACTGTAATTGTTTTTTTTTTCAGACAGAATAGCGTGCTTTGTAATTCTTGCATTCTGGAGAGATGCCAGTTCTATAACATTCTGGGAGATTGCCATCTGATGGCGTTCTTGCTTACGAGGCGTTTCTGAAGTAGCCATTAATTTTTCTGAACTAGTTGTATGAAATAAATCGTGTTGAAAACGTCTTGTAAACATTTGCCTAAATTTTAGTGAGTTGTTGACATTTACACATTAAATCTAAAACGGATGACTGGACTCGCTACAGTGATTTCTCAATTAAACGATACTGCAATTAGAATCTGACTTTTCTCCGTAATGCAAGTCTTTAGAACAGCGTTGTTCACCTTTAGGCATATTAAATGTGACACTGTGATATTCAGTTACGGTTTTTATAATGGAAAATCTCCTGTTGCTTGTATCCAGTATTGTACATCGTTTCTTAACTGCAGAGTAGTGAATTAGAGTACTTCACTCTCGTCCTCAACAAATATCGAGAGCTAGATTAGCCCGCATCTCGTGGTCGTGCGGTAGCGTTCTCCCTTCCCACGCCCGGGTTCCCGGGTTCGATTCCCGGCGGGGTCAGGGATTTTCTCTGCCTCGTGATGGCTGGGTGTTGTGTGATGTCCTTAGGTTAGTTAGGTTTAAGTAGTTCTAAGTTCTAGGGGACTGATGACCTAAGATGTTAAGTCCCATAGTGCTCAGAGCCATTTGAACCATTTTTGAGAGCTAGATTGAGTTCCCAATGCACGCATTCCTACTGAAAGTAGAATGAAATGTAAACCATTCTTTAGTCAATAGATAAGACAAAAGTATCTGAACAGCACCAAGCGAAAACAGCCGAAAAATTGAAAAGCAGGAACAACACTATTCAAAAGCTGCAGGGTGGGAAAAACCACGAGGAATGGATGTTGGAACGTTAACTGCAGATGCTGGTCTAGCCCGCAGGTTGCAGTACAGTATTTTCCGATGAACGGCACCTGTGAAATGTGCTCAGTACGTTGCAAGGGTCAGTCACGGCCTAAACAGTAGCCTGTGTAGTTGTAAGTGCTTTATGTCGGAGCTAAGCGAATCCGAACGTGGGCACATTGACGGTGCTCTTATGGAGTGTGCTTTCGCAACCAAGACAGCTGAAGTGTTTGGTGTTTCAAAGAGGCACAGTATCTAAAATTTATATCGCGTGCAAGGAAAGCGGAAAAAAGTCATCTGCTAAGTCACAACGCGGACGGAAGTATGTGTGTCAAGTGTTCGTTACAGGCGGTCACTGAAGCTGATTGTGTCGAAAAACTGGAGGACGACAGCTGCAAAAATATACGAAGGGAGGCCCATAAGTTGAGAATTACAGGGAGAGCTGAAATTCCAAATCGATTCTTCAGTGATGCAAAAGTCCTTAACAGGGAAACGAGGTGGCAAAATCATAAACCTGGCTATCGAGCAATGGGAGAAAGTAATTTGGTCTTGTTTCATACTGTTCACAGCTTCTGGCCGAAATTACGAAGTCGTTCAATAAGTAATGCTCAACATTTGTTTTCTCAGAACATATCTATTGTTAAGAGTCAAAATTTGATGACAATATATGCGTCAACTTATGTCCTATTTTTCTGCGTGGTGTCCATCACTTTCTATGGCCCTACGCCAACATTGTGGAAGAGCGTGTAAATGGCTCTGAGCACTATGGGACTTAACATCTGTGGTCATCAGTCCCCTAGAACTTAGAACTACTTAAACCCAACTAAAACCAGGACATCACACATGCCCGAGGCAGGATTCGACCCTGCGACCGTAGCGGTCACGCGGTTCCAGACTGAAGCGCCTAGAACCGCACGGTCACACCGGCCGGCAAGAGCGTGTATTTCCAGCTGGTAAAACCTCCTGTTCTATAGGCGAAACCACGTTTCCACTGCATGACTGACACTCTCATCTTCAAAGTGTGCTCCCCGTAGAGACTGAAGTCCGAGAATGCCAGGTCTGGACTAAAGGTTGGATGAGGCAATGATATCCAACCCAATTTGGCGATGTGTTCCCGAGTTCTCAGATTTGCGTGAGGGCGTGCATTATCGTGTTGGAGCAAGGTTTCCGCTGGATTTTTGTCCGATCGAACACGTCGGAAACGGTTCTTGAGTTTATTCAGAGTCTTCACGTATGCTTCTGAACTGACGGTTGACCCTCTTGGCATCACGTCCAGGAGAACGACGCCACCACAATCCCAGAAGACTCCCCATGACTTTTCCGGCAGAGGAAGCTGTCTTGAATTTTTTCTTTTGTGGTGAATGAGGATGATGCCACTCCATGGACTGCCTTTTTGTTACAATGAAATGAACACACTTAGCTTCTTACAGGCGTTGACATACGTCAACGGGGACAGATGGAAATGTGTGCCCCAACCGGGTCTCGAACCCGGGATCTCCTGCTTACATGGCAGACACTCTATCCATCTGAGCCACCGAGGACACAGAGGATAGCACGACTGCAGGGATTTATCTCTGGCAGGCCTCCCGCGAAACCACATTCTCAACGTATTGTCCTGTACTACATTCGTAGTGCCCCCTCCCATTATACTCATTGTCCGAAAGAACAGATACCATCTTAGTAAATATATAGTTAAGGCTCACCGGCCACTTGACCATCTTCTTCTTCTGTGCGAATGCACAAATAGTGCCCGAACTCTTACGGGAATCGGCAACGCGCCGCGAGTAATGAGTATAATGGGCGGGGACACTACGAATGTAGTGCGGGACAATACGTTGAGAATGTGGGTTTTGCGGGAGGCGTGCCAAAGATAAATCCCTGCAGTCGTGCTATCCTCTGTTTCCTCGGTGGCTCAGATGGATAGAGCGTCTGCCATGTAAGCAGGAGATCCCGGCTTCGAGTCCCGGTTGGGGCACACATTTTCATCTCTCCCCGTTGACGTATGTCAACGCTTGTTAGCAGGTAAGGGTGTTCATTTCACTGTAATTTCATTCTAACGAGCTGCATGGTCACCTTTAGTCAGCCTTCGGCGGCGCAGCGGTTCGGACGGTGTTTACGTCCCTGCCGCACGTCTGCGCGAGAGGTGTTTACGTTAAGTGTGTGGCGGTGTGTCGCGGTATACATAGAACGAATCATGGCCTTGTCGTTCCGCAAATCGACACTGAAATTTAATTTTGTTAACGAATATGCTCGACCGAAGGCTTACGAGATCGAACGTTATTTACGGGACGAGGTGAAAATCGAACCTGACGTTCTGGTAGGAATACACTTATCTATAGTCAGCAGCGTGGTCTATGTCAAGCTCATAAATGAAGCGGCATGTGACGAACTACTCCTTCGACACCGACAAGGACTTCGTTTCTGTCAGTTGGACGCGAATGTTGGAGCGGTAAGAGTTGAACACGCCGGCATGGGGCTCCGAACGATCCGCGTCTTTGAACTTCCAATAGAAGTGCCAGAAGAATTGGTGACAGACGACCTGCGTCCTTACGGAAAGGTCCTATCCCGCGTGGCTGAAAAATGGGCGAGTTTCAAGACGTATCCTGTCCTCAATGGCGTCAGACAAATACGGATCGAACTCCGAAAACACGTTCCGTCATACTTGTACATCGCTGGTTGTAGGGCGATTGTCATCTACGACGGACAACCAAGGACGTGCTCTGGATGTGGGAAGGAGGGACACGTACGTTCTGAGTGTGATCAACGAAGGTTATTACAGATGCCACGGGATGATCCACCCCTCACGCCGCATCCGGCTGTGCTCCCCATGACTTATGTCGCCGCATTACGCGATGACGTGGGCCGCGAGACAGACGCGTACCAGAACACACAGACAGTGTAAGTGGGCTGTTTATGTTTTCTTATTGGCAACGTTACATAGCGCTCTGTATGAAAATCACTGGGTGTGCTGTGTGCAGTCTGTGGCTAGTTTGCATTGTTGTCTGCCATTGTAGTGTTAGGCAGCGGCAGCTGGATGTGAACAGCGCGTAGTGTTGCGGAGTTGGAGGTGAGCCGCCAGCAGTGGTGGATGTGGGGAGAGAGATGGCAGAGTTTTGAAATTTGTAAGACTGTCATGAACTCCTATATATATTACGACTTTTGATGATATTAAGGTAAATACACTGTTTGTTCTCTATTAATATCTTTCATTTGCTAACTATCCCTATCAGTAGTTAGTGCCTTCCGTAGTTTGAATCTTTTATTTAGCTGGCAGTAGTGGCGCTCGCTGTGTTGCAGTAGTTCGAGTAACGAAGATTTTTGTGAGGTAAGCGATTTGTGAAACGCATAGGTTAATGTTAGTCAGGGCCATTCTTTCGTAGGGATTTTTTGAAAGTCAGATTGCGTTGCGCAAAACATATTGTGTGTCAGTTTAAGGACAGTCGTGAATAATTGTTCTAAGGGGACGTTTCATATGGCGACACTGCCAGGATTCGAACCTGGAATCTTCTGATCGTTTCAACAGCGGCGGATCGTGGCGAGCCACTGAAGGACGACGTTGTGCTGGACCGCCTGCAGAAGTCACAGGCCGCCCTCTCTTCGGTGCCGCTTGCGGCTCCTTCAGATAAGGCACTTGGAGACATCGATAATACGACGGCGCACGATTCCGACGTCCCCCACGAACAACTGGAGACCATGCTGACCTCTGATTCCGAGGCCCGGTAGCGTAAACAGCGATCACCAAAACGCCGGAAGAAGCGCCGCCTCACGGTGGAGAACGACCACTCTGATCTAGCAGACAATTCTGAGACGTTTACGGGTACAGAACAGACGACCATGGATACAGAAGAACTGCCTAGCGTGGATGCAACGGTGGCCAGCGGGACGGTGATACGACCTACCGTTGACGATGCTCCAGACACAGCGAAGGAGTTCTATCGACGGCAACAGGCTACTGAGGAGGCTACAGCGCCTGCACCGCACGCCAACGATGGGACACTAGGGGACTGGTCAGAAGAGCCACCCCCGTGGGGAACAGATGATGCCGGAGGAACTGCTCCCACTCACTCTCCCGGTGTAAGACCGGCAGAGTGCACGGAATAATGGCAGACCATATGAGGGGACGGCGGGGGACGTTAGTCCGACAGCAGCCTATGTACGGCAAAATTAGCGACCATACGGTACCCTATCTACGTTGACTGCCATGCAACAAGCTTATCGGATAGGGTCCGTTAACATCAATAACATTGGGACGCCGGTAAAAATCAAGATGCTCAGTGACATGATAAAGGCTCGGATTTAGACTTAGCACTATTACAGGAAGTTCGGGTACTTCCCCCCTCTAACTTTTACGGTTACGACATTTACTGTTCCCCATGTGACGAGAGAGGCGTTGGCACAGCTATACTATTAAAGGAAGGGATACGTGCAGACGAAGTAGAGTATTTGCCTTCTGTCCGTGGTACGCCCGTGACCATAGGTGGAATACGTTTGATCAACATATATGCACCGTCAGGCTCGGATAAGAGAAGGGACAGAGCAGATTTTTACGCCCATGATGTTACACCGTTGTTCCAGGGACGATACGATGGTTGCGTACTCGGCAGAGATTTTAATTGTGTGCTCGACAGAAAGGACCAACACCCTAACTATACTACTAGCCAAGAACTTAGGGAGCTGGTCAACGCGATACATGGGACCTAAAGTATCGCAACCAACCAGGATATACATTTTTTACTAGCCACTCCGCGATCAGTTTGGATCGGATCTACGTTTCAAGGGCGTTAGCAATGTCGACGGTGGACGCAGAAATATGGCCGACAGCGTTTACAGGCCACGAGGCATATATTTGTACGGTTAACCTTGATAGACAGCAGGCATGGAGACAGAGGGGTAATTGGAAGATGAACGTCTCCTACCTGCGATATGCAGAATGCCGACGCATGGTGGAGGACGCGTGGCATGGCTGCATCCGTCGACAAACTTCTTTCGGTTCTGTCCTGCTGTGGTGGATCGAGTGCGCGAAGCCAGCTTTACGGAGGACGTTTATAGGTTACGGGAAGGAGGTTTCTCAATGGCAGCGCACGACCACTGAGTTTTACTTTACGGCTCTCCGGGAACTGTTAGCTCAACCACCTACACCAGAACGCCAGGCGGCCGTCCACCGAGTTAAGGCGAAGCTGGTACAACTTGCGACGCTGATGATGGCAGGTACGATGATACGCGCGAGGTTGCAGCATTTCCTGCCCAACGAGGTTCCCTCGATGCATTATGTGATAAAGGAAAGACGAAGAAGACGCAGGTATTTAATGCATGAGATTGATCTCGGCGATGGCCGTCGTTTTACATCACAAAGGGGGATAGCACGGGCGTTCACGAATCATTTCAGCAGATTCTATGCGAGCAACGGGGAGGGTCAAAGGGAGCTGGGGAACGTCCTGGAAGAGATCCCAGACGCGACGAGTGTGAACGTGGAAGCGGACGGGTTATCTGAAATTACGTGTGAAGAGCTGGAGGAAGCGATTACACAAGGTGCCTGCAACAAGAACCCGGGTCCAGATGGATTCCCGTTGGAATTTTACCGTGCCTTTGTGACCATTATGACACCGATGTGGCTATGCATGTTGAATGAGCTTCTGCGGCAAGAAGTACCGGTTCACATTCAATTCACAGAAGGGCTCATGATACCGATACCAAAGCCCCGTGATGGCAAACGGCCTTCTGATTATCGCCCCTTGACCCTCCTTAATAGTGACTACAAGATCTTCATGCGCATCCTGGGCAGTCGTATCAAAAAGTCGCTGGAGAATCGAATACATGCCGATCAGACTTGTCTTGGCGGCATCAGTAATATCCACACAGCCTTGGGAGACTATCGTGACGTCGTCGCCCTCGCGGCTGCATGCCGCCTCCGGGGGGCGATGGTTGCTGTAGATTTCGATCATGCTTTTGATCGCGTGGATCATGTTTACCTCGCGGCGGTGATGAACAGGATGGGTGTCTCGCCATTATTGACCACTGCTGTGATGCGGCTGTTGCATGGCGCCAGTTCAGCGATGGTGGTCAACAGAGGGAGAACTGAGTATTTTAACATCTTAAGATCAGTGAGAAAGGGATGCCCCTTGTCGATCCTCCTGTATGCGTTCGCCTTAGAACCGTGCCTAGCAGGCCTTCGCCGCCGTCTTACCGGGGGTCTCCCTACGGCGTTTATCATTCAAATGCAGAGCATACGCTGATGACATTGTGTTCCTCGTACGGAATGAGGGGGAGACTCAAAAAGCACTGGACTGGCTACAGACGTATGGGATGACAGCTGGAAGTGTGGTCAACTACCGAAAATCACAATTCATGCATGTGGGGCGTGGACTAGAACCAGGAACGGAAGGACCTTTAGCTGTGGTGCAAACCCTCCGCTGTTTGGGCACCACCTTTCATAAAGAGACAGCGGGAACGGCTGCGGGCAACTACCGAAGGCTTTTACTCGGAGTCCGCACGGCAGTACGACTAAACGCCCTACGGTCGATGGATATGCTGCAGCGAGTGTTACTCGTCAACCTTTATCTCGCGCCCATGATGTGCCACCTGACACACCTTCTCCCCTTGAAGCGCACGATGGCTATGAGCATTCAGGCGGCTTTTGGGCACTATGTATGCCTGGGACAACTCTTTAAGGTACAGTACAACACGCTTACTCTCCCAGCGCGAGAGGGGGGGCGTTGGTTTAGTGAACGTGCACGAGAAGGCGCGTGCCATGTATATTAATACTATGCTCAAACGGTGGCGCAACGGGAATCACTCGCTTACGGGGACGATCATCGAAGGACTAGTACCAACATCGCATCTTCCTCCAGTCAGTGTCGGCCATATATCGCCCCCTTTAACGTATGTGCGCACGTTCATCGTGGAACACAGTTACGTTCGGGAGCGTTTACCGACGACCCGACAGTCGACATCGAAGGACGTGTACCATCTGCTTCTTCGATATATCGCCCGGAATAGGGTGGAGCGGAAACATCTAGCTGTTAATTGGCACGTGGTGTGGCGCACGGTCCACCACCCCCACCTACCTACAACAGTCAGATCAACATGGCACATTGTCGTCAACCGAAAATACCCTACAAATGATAAAAAGTACGCAATACATTTGGCGGATTCGCCCTTGTTTCAGCAATGCGGCGTGCTGGATACGGACGACCATCGATTGGTCTGCGGCGAGGCATTGGCTGTCTGGACTCTCGCAAGAAAGATAATAGCGTTCATGCGGCGCACTATTTATACAGCAGTCTGTTCTGACATAGTATTTTTTCCAGAGGAAACGTATTTTCCGCGTCATAAGACGAAAGCAGTGGCGTGGATCACAGGTATGACGGTCCATTACTTCTATAGAGACACACGTACGAACGTACTGAGCGTCCTGGGTTACTTGTAAGGTGTCAGGCAAATCCAACACCTTCCATGAAAACCCTGACATGATAAACAAATCCAGTAGTATGTCACATAGCTCAGAATAAATCGCGACATTAAATTAACCAAAGTAATACGAGTAAAGAGTGAGCAAATGGAATACTACAGACTAACACAAGAATGACTAAACGCATGTCATACCTTCCCACCGTGAGACAGACGCAGCTCCGAGGGGAGAAACGAGAACAGAAGCCGAGAACAGAACCGTGTTAAGCTGGAAGGCCCTACGATAAGGGACGGACGGACACCCACGTCGCCAGCTAACTGCTAGGACCACACCACCCGCAAGTTTTAGCGTGAGACTTTTTCGCGTCTCTGTCACGTTAGGACTACCCCCCAGCCCATGTTAAAAGCTAGAGCCCTCCAGAAGAACAGTATAGATCTTACGATAACGCTAAAAGGACCACACCAGCTGCAAGTTTTAGCGTGAGACTTTTTCACGTCTCTGTTACGTTGCAGACTTTAAAAACATTGCCCCTCCACGAAAAGTATAACGTTTCTCATTGGATAGACAGAATTTTTGTAGGTGGAGCTTAAGGTTAACATTGAGACCCTGATTGGTCAGATGAAAACACAGCCAGATAGTTTTTTTTAAACCAACTTCGGTAAATTGTAGTAAGGAGAAGTTAGGAGAGAGTTGCTTGAGAGTTGCTTCCGAGAGGGCGAGCTGGACGGAGCTGCGCCGGCTGCCGCCCCCTGACGAACACCGACAAGGTAATGAACGCACGCGATGCCGCTTTTTTGAGCGCATAAGGCTTCACTCAGAACTGCAGAAGTCTCATCTGTTACATCCCCTTTTTGCGTAAAGCTCATGGTGTTCACATTTGCCACTTGAAGTAAAAATCTGAAACGCGATGATTTTTCTGTTATATAGTTACTGAGAAGCCACATCAGCCACTGTAATTTACGACAAGTTAGATAAGCAATTAAAGATAATTGAGGGTGAATGGTAACTTAACTGCTTTTTCGACGTTATTTTACCAGCTAACTAAAAATAGGAAAGCCTTGAACCCATTCCACTAAATTTAGTTAGTATTAAGATTCTTTTACAGGGAGTGCAGTGGAGCTGACGCTGAAATCATTAAGTATTTGGTTATATCATCGCTAGTCTCACTGAACTCTTCTGAATTCTACATGTCATGTGTGGTCTGGCGTCTCCTTACCGGCAACAGGTCCCAGGTTCAAACTAGTCAATTCCCTAAAAAACATGCTCAGAGCGTCGTTGCGCGAAAGTGGTAGGGAGACACGATATTGAACAAACAGACACCACGCAGAATGTTTAGATACTGGCAATACTTGCAAGATGGACACACAAAACTATTACGGCTACAACAGTACAAGGATTGGTATGCCAATTTCCTAGTAACTGTTTTTGCGGACCCGCCATATACTTGGGGTGCGCCGGGTGCGCAAAGATGAGCGGCGGTGTTTTCGTTGTGAAACAGACCAAGTAATATGATCAACTAAGAACACTATGCGAGTATGCGACCTAGGAAAAACTAACGCTTGCGCAGTTAGCAAATGGATGTACTTCAAATTTTGTTTTCATATCTATAAATACTTTCTTTAGGGTGCCGGAGGTGGCCCCACTTTGATTTTGTTGTTATTTCGTGCTGCATGGTAGGACGGCAGCGAGGTTCCTTCCAGGACAGTTATCATGTGTCCGGACGTACTATGTTTATTTTGTGAATAATAAAGGTTTCTGTTTCTCCTACCTTCCTTAATATAATAAAAAAAATAAGAAATGTGTGTAAAAAAAAGTGGCTAAAGCACCTGTCTTGTAAGTAAGCAGGAGATCCGGTTTCGATTCCCAGAGACTTATAAAAAAAAATAAAAAATAAAAATAAAAAAAAGTTGGTAGAGCGCTTGCCCGCGAAAGGCAAAGGTCACAAAAAAAAAGATGGACAGAGCGTCTGCCATGTAAGCAGGAGATCCCCGGTTCGAGTCCCGATTGGGGCACACATTTTCATCTCTCCCCGTTGACGTATGTCAATGCCTGTAAGCAGGTAAGGGTGTTCATTTCACTGTAATTTCATTCTGACGAGCTGCATGGTCACCGATGGTATCTGTTCTTTCGGATACATCTTAGTATATATATGCCTTTTTGTTTCCGGCGCAAAGTGGTGCACCCAGCTTTCGTCCCCTGTAACGATCCGTGACAGAAAGGCCTCTCAGTCGGTTTCAAAACGCTCCAACAATTCAGATGAAATGGCCATTCTTTGAATCTTGTAGTCCGCTTTGAGCATTCTTGGAACCCATTGTGAGCACCTCTTTGGATATCCGAGAGTCTCGATCATTGCAGACGTACTTCCAATGCTGACCGACAACTATGGGGCCAATTGTCGAGTTCTGATGTGCCGGCCGGCGCGAATAATGGCATCTGCACGTTTCAGCATGTCTGGAGCAGTGATTGTGACAGGACGTCCCGAGCGTGGCTGATCATGGGGTTCCGTTTCTGCATTTCCTGAGGTTCTAACGTTCTCTATCCATCGCTCAACTGTACTCCTATCAGCTTCAGCATTGCCAGACGCTGTACAGAAACGTTTATTGATGTTCACCACGGTTTCTTTTTCTGCACACAAGAATTCAATAACAGCACGCTGCTTATAACGGGGGTCGTATGTAGACGCCATTTTCATGCTGTACAACGGCTCTGCCATCTGCCAGAAGGGTTCGAAAGCTCACCGGCGCACAGAACAACCATCAAGTATGAAGCACCAACAACGTCGTTAGTCTATATATACTAATGGCTTTCTAAAAAAAAAGTGGGGCATTACTTATTGAACGACCCTCCAAGATGTTCCAAGACAGAAGTATGGCAGGGGTTCGGTGATGATTTGAGCAGCCATATCGTGGTACTCCATGGATCACAAGGCTACTCTGCAGGGTTGCGCTATTGTCAAGGATTACGTGAGCATTTCGCCTGATCAGGTCCATCCCATGATACAATGTTTGTCCCCCAGTGGTAATGCTGTGTTCCGATACGACAGGGACCATGTTCACAGAGCTAGCATCGTCGATAATAAATAGCATTTTATTGTGACAAACATTTTTATATTTCTTTATTTGATTTAAATATAATGGATCATAACATTTTTTCTTTGATCTCACATTATTTTCTTACGTATTTGTAGACCATTATTACATTTACAGATAAGTGGCGTATTGTTGTTGTTGTTGTGGTCTTCAGTCCTGAGACTGGTTTGATGCAGCTCTCCATGCTACTCTATCCTGTGAAAGCTTTTTCATCTCCCAGTACCTACTGCAACCTACATCCTTCTGAATCTGCTTAGTGTATTCATCTCTTGGTCTCCCCCTACGATTTTTACCCTCCACGCTGCCCTCCAATACTAAATTGGTGATCCCTTGATGCCTCAGAAGATGTCCTACCAACCGATCCCTTCTTCTGGTCAAGTTGTGCCACAAACTTCTCTTCTCCCCAATCCTATTCAATACTTCCTCATTAGTTATGTGATCTACCCATCTAATCTTCAGCATTCTTCTGTAGCACCACATTTCGAAAGCTTCTATTCTCTTCTTGTCCAAACTATTTATCGTCCATGTTTCACTTGCATACATGGCTACACTCCATACAAATACTTTCAGAAATGACTTCCTGACACTTAAATCTATGCTCGATGTTAACAGATTTCTCTTCTTCAGAAACGCTTTCCTTGCCATTGCCAGTCTACATTTTATATCCTCTCTACTTCGACGATCATCAGATATTTTGCTCCCCAAATAGCAAAACTCCTTTACTACTTTAAGTGCCTCATTTCCTAATCTAATTCCCTCAGCATCACCCGACTTAATTAGACTACATTCCATTATCCTTGTTTTGCTTTTGTTGATGTTCATCTTATATCCTCCTTTCAAGACACTGTCCATTCCATTCAACTGCTCTTCCAAGTCCTTTGCTGTCTCTGACAGAATTACAATGTCATCGGCGAACCTCAAAGTTTTTATTTCTTCTCCATGAATTTTAATACCTAGTCCGAATTTTTCTTTTGTTTCCTTTACTCCTTGCTCAATATACAGATTGAACAACATCGGGGAGAGGCTACAACCCTGTCTTACTCCCTTCGCAACCACTGCTTCCCTTTCATGTCCCTCGACTCTTATAGCTGCCATCTGGTTTCTGTACAAATTGTAAATAGCCCTTCGCTCACTGTATTTTACCCCTGCCACCTTTAGAATTTGAAAGAGAGTATTCCAGTCAACATTGTCAAAAGCTTTCTCTAAGTCTACAAATGCTAGAAACGTAGGTTTGCCTTTCCTTAATCTTTCTTCTAAGATAAGTCGTAAGGTCAGTATTGCCTCACGTGTTCCAGTGTTTCTACTGAATCCAAACTGATCTTCCCCGAGTTTGGCTTCTACTAGTTTTTCCATTCGTCTGTAAAGAATTCGTGTTAGTATTTTGCAGCTGTGATTTATTAAGCTGATAGTTCGGTAATTTTCACATTTGTCAACACCTGCTTTCTTTGGGATTGGAATTATTATATTCTTCTTGAAGTCTGAGGCTATTTCGCCTGTTTCATACATCTTGCTCACCAGATGGTAGAGTTTTGTCAGGACTGGCTCTCCCACCGCCGTCAGTAGTTAAAATGGAATATTGTCTACTCCAGGGGCCTTGTTTCGACTTAGGTCTTTCAGTGCTCTGTCAAACTCTTCACGCAGTACCGTATCTCCCATTTCATCTTCATCTACATCCTCTTCCATTTCCATAATATTGTCCTCAAGTACATTGCCCTTGTATAGACCCTCTATATACTCCTTCCACCTTTCTGCTTTCCCTTCTTTGCTTAGAACTGGGTTTCCATCTGAGCTCTTGACATTCATACAAGTGGTTCTCTTTTCTCCAAAGGTCTCTTTAATTTTCCTGTAGGCGGTATCTATCTTACCCCTAGTGAGATAGGCCTCTACATCCTTACATTTGTCCTCTAGCCATCCCTGCTTAGCCATTTTGCACTTCCTGTCGATCTCATTTTTGAGACGTTTGTATTCCTTTTTGCCTGTTTCACTTACTGCATTTTTATATTTTCTCCTTTCATCAATTAAATTCAATATTTCTTCTGTTACCCAAGGATTTCTACTAGCCCTCGTCTTTTTACCTACTTGATCCTCTGCTGCCTTCACTACTTTATCCCTCAAAGCTACCCATTCTTCTTCTACTGTATTTATTTCCCCCATTCCTGTCAATTGCTCCCTTATGCTCTCCCTGAATCTCTGTACAACCTCTGGTTCTTTTAGTTTATCCAGGTCCCATCTCCTTAAATTCCCAGCTTTTTGTAGTTTCTTCAGTTTTAATCTACAGTTCATAACCAATAGATTGTGGTCAGAGTCCACATCTGCCCCTGGAAATGTCTTACAATTTAAAACCTGGTTCCTAAATCTCTGTCTTACCATTATATAATCTATCTGATACCTTTTAGTATCTCCAGGGTTCTTCCATGTATACAACCTTCTTTCATGATTCGTATTAGGCCAATAAAATGGCAATCCCGTGTGGCTAGGGCCTCCCGTCTGGTCGACCGGTCGCCTGGTGCAAGTCTTTCAACTTGACACCACTTCTGTGACTTGCGTGTCGATGGGGATGAAAAGATGATGATAAGGACAACACAACACTCACACCCTGAGCGGGGAAAATCTACGACCCAGCCGGGAATCGAACCCAGGCCGTAAGGCATGCCATTCCGTCGCGCTGACCACTCAGCTACCAGGGACGGACAGTAGGTCAGTCATAGCACTGTATTTGTAATTTATATGTTCCCTTCATGTACTCATATTAATAAACTACTTTTCAATATTACTTGTATTCAGCAGTAATCACACGATATATTTTAGAAACATGGGCTCGTATTTTCCTTTAATATTGTTACCCTCTCATACCACTTTTATTATTATTTGCTAGCATATTATGATCTACAGTTATGTATTGTCCTGGGACTGCATCTATGGAGCGTTCTCCACCACATTTATCAATGTTTGTGGCTGTTTCAATTGAAACCACGGAAGATCAGAGTTTATCATCTCCACAGTAACCAACCCCTTCGCACATCTATGGAAGGTCGTCTGCTAGACATCATCTTTCGATATTCACAGCCATCTCTTTGGAAATTGTCCCTCTGTTACATCTTTGGAACGACGTCCATAATCTCCCTAGAAACCAACGACACCATAATCATTTTTCCAGCATTTCCCTAGAGGGCAACCTATACCAATGAATGTAATGATCATTTGTTTCCTTTTTAAAGCCCTTAATTTATTTACTTGACAACAACCGTTTTAACAACCTGTTTCATAGTTATTATGAAATTATTGAACGTTTTGTTGACGTTCTATTTACTAATGAGTACATCATTTGGTACATAATACTCTCGACTTACACCTGACTGGCGAACGCTGACATCAAGCTGTCAGTATTTAAGAAACAGCTGTGCTGCTCTCGCCAAAACCCTTCCCCACCTATCACACTCCACATCAGGGCTGCTTTCTCCTTTCCCTCGCCACCCACTACTATCCTCCCCACACACCGTTACTGCTCCGCGACCTCTGTCGTTCCCACTGTCTGTATTTCCACTACACGCTTCACCTTGTGTGAAGAGCGGTCTCACTAATAGCCCCTCCCCCTCCCGTATAGAGCGTGGGAGATGAAACAACAGTAAAGAAAAAAAACTCTCTCCAGCCATGACACGCTTCACCTTCTACCTATCATCTCCATAGTGTCCCTATCTAACAGACCCCTATCCCTTACCCACACCCTCAGCCTCTATGCAAAATATTCTCTCCTCCTACATATTTCTCATTCTGTGCGGGTCCTTCAGATGCTAAGTGAAAGTGCAATGCTCCAGTGTTTTTCTTTCGGAAAAGAATATCATCTCATCGCAAGCGTGTTATTCAAATTGTATATATTTTTCGTCCTTTTAGCTGTCCATCATTAAGATTTATAACTGAAATCGTAAACAGTCCTCATGTTCGAGGTACCTTTATCAATGATCTTGTGTGAAGAGCAGTCTCACTAATAGCCCCCCCCCCCTCCCGTATAGGGCGATCTAGAACTTCTTATAATTAATTTCAAACTTGTCATAGAATTCCGACATCCTCTGGTCCTTAAGTCGGTCGATGACGTTCACTGCATATTAAGATCACAGCAGCTAACTCGATTAAGTTTGTGTCTCATTTAAAAAAAAAGAAAAGAGAGCAGTTTAAAGTCGGAATTATAAACAGCGCTATCAAAATTACACCGCGGCATCTGCAGATCAATTCAGCTTCCATAACTAATTGGTCAGCGCGTTATTGCTATATGAAGGGCCCGGGTTCGACTCACAGTATTTCTAGGGACTTTTCGTTGGTGATAGAGCTGTAAACGACGCACTCAGCCTAGTGATACCAGCTGAGGCGTTACTTGAGTGGGAAGCAGCGTCCCCTAGATCTGGGAAGCCTACAACAGTGTGCTGACACCATGACGTGCTCGGCAGAGGATGACACGAAGGCCGGTCGGTACTGAATGATCCGACAAGACCAGAAGATAGTGCTTTAGCTTGCACACTGAGGCGACAAAAGTCATGGGATAGCCTTATGTATATATACACAGATTACAGTAGTATCGCATACACAAGGTATAAAAGGGCAGTGCCTTGGCAGAGCTGTCGTTTGTACTCAGTCGATTCATGTTTCCGACGTGATTGACAGACTTTGAATGCAGAGTGATAGTTATAACGAGACGCATGGAACGTTTCATTTCGGAAATAGTTAGGGAATTCAGTATCCTGTGGTCCACAGTGTCAAGGGTGTGCCGATAATACCATATTCCAGACATTGCCTCTCACCACAAACGACGCAGTGACCGACGGCATTCTCTTAACGATCGAGATCAGCGGCGTTTGCTTAGTGTTGTCAGTGTTAACAGACAAGCAACACTGCGTGAAATTGCCGCAGAAACGATGTGGGAAGTACGACGAACGTATCCGTTAGGATAGCCGGCCGAGACACAAGCAGCAACAGGGAAGTAACCGATTTTGTGACTTTTACGAGTGCCTAGCCAGGAGCGAATTTTATAATATCATCTGTGTGCTTCAGTAGTTTAGTTTCTTTAGTTTCTGCGTGTTTATTTGATACCTAATAGCCACAGTTCTCGCCTTTTCGTTTGCGTCGGAAAGTAAACCGATTCCGTGGCATATTACAAGTTGCTAATCGGGAACGAATAATGTAGTTTCACCTGAGTGCTTCGGTAGTTAGGTTTTTGTATCTCTGTGGGTTTATCTAACTTATTAGACACACTTATTAGACACAGTTCCTACGTTTTCGTCAGGGCCTACACTTGCCGATAGTCCGTTTATCTGCGTAGTTTAGTTTTCCACGATCTTTAGTATGGGCAGGGACTTCGATTGTTGTGTGCGGATGCGAGTCGAGTTGGCGACACTTCGCTCTCTGCTTCAATCTATGTTGGCTTCGGTTTCACAGCTTGGCTGCAGTGGTTGGGCACCACTGTTGTGGGCTGGCCGTCGGTATCCAACGGACGTCCAGCATGTCCGAATCGTCCGATTGGTCTTCACCGGTGGCCAACCCAGTTACTGTTCGCACTGAGGTTGACCCCTGCCCTGTGGTCGCGTGGGAGGTTGCCCCGGGTCGTAGAAGGCGGCGAAAGACTCCCCAGGCGGCCTCACGTAAGGCCTCCCCGGTTTGTCTGACAGGTTCCAGGTGCTGTCTGTGGCTGACACTGTCGCTGAGCCAGATGCTGTCGCCTGTCCTGTTTCAGAGGAAACCTCTCAGCCTGCAAGATCCGGACAATCACAGCGGGTGGGATTATTGATAGTTGTGAGCTCCAACGTTAGGCACGTTATGGACGCGTTCATGGCTGCCAAGAACTGAAAGAAAACCAATGTGCACTCCGTGTGCATACCGGGTGGAGTCATTCCAGATGTGGAATGGGTCCTCCCGGATGCCATGAAGAGCACAGGGTGCAGCCAACTGCAGGTGGTTGTTGACATTGATACCAATGACGTGTGTCACTTTGGATCAGAAGAGATTCTCTCTGGTTTCGAGCGGCTAACAGAAGTGGTAAATGCCGCCAGTCTTGTTTGCAGGATGAATGCAGAGCTGACCACTTGCAGCATAGTCGGCAGGACCGATGGCGGACCTCTGGTACAGAGACGAGTGGAGGGTCTGAATCAGAGACTCAGATGGTTCTGCGACCTTGTAGGCTGCAGATCCCTCGACTTGTGCCAAAGGGAGATTGGTTTTCGGGTTCCGCTGAATAGGTCAGGTGTCCACTATACGCAGGAGGCGGCGACAGGGGTAGCAGTGGCCGTGTGGTGTGGACTGGGCGGTTTTTTTGGGTTAGAGGGTCTCGGGAAAACACAAGAAGGGCTTCAGTCACAAAGGGTGCTGGCCGAACACAGGAAGAACGTAAATGCAGGAACCATTGGTATAACAGTTGTAAATTATCGTAGCTGTGTTGGGGAAGTACAAAAGCTCCAAGCGCTAATAGAAAGCACTGATGCTCAAATCGTTATAGGCACTGAAAGCTGGCTAAGGCTGTAGATAAGTGCAGCCGAAATTTTTGCGAAGAACCTAACCGTGTTCCGAAAGGATAGGCTAAACACGACTGGCGGTGGCGTGTTTGTTGCTGTTGGAAGTAGTTTATCTCGTCACGAAATTGAAGTAAATTGTTCCTGTGAGTTAGTATGGGCAGCAGTCATTGTTGGCAACCGGAATAAAATAATAATTGGATCCTTTTACCGACCTACCAATTCACATGATACAGTTGCTGAAAGGTCAAAGAAAACTTGAGTTCGATTTCAAACACTTACACGACTCGTACGATTAGAATTGGTGGGGACTTTAATTTACCCTCGATATGGTGGCTAAAGTACATGTTTAATTCAGGAGATACGCATAAAACATCATCCGAAATTGTCCTAAACGCATTCTCCGAAAATTATTTCGAGCAGTTAGTTCATGAGCCCACGCGAATAGTAAACGGTTGTGAAAACGCACTTGACCTCTTAGCAACAAATAATCCTTAGTTAATAACGGTCATCAAAACGGATACGGGCATTAGTGAACAAAGAGGAGCGAGACTGAATATTGTAACCCCCAAATCCTCCAAAAATAAACGAAAAATATACCTATTCAAAATGGCAGATAAAAATTCACTTGACGCCTTCCTGAGAGACACTCTCCAATCCTTACAAATTAATAATATAAATGTAAACCATATGTAGCTTGAATTCAAAGAAATAGTATAGGCAACAATTCAGAGAATAGACCAAATAAATTAACAAACGACGAAGTTGATCCTCCTAGGTACACAAAAAGCGTCAGAACACTGTTGCAGAAACAACGAAACAAACATGCCAAATTTAAACAGACGCAAAATCCCCAAAATTGGCGATCTTTACAGAAGCTCGAAATTCAGCGTAGACTTAAATGCGAGATGCTTATAACAGTTTCCACAACGAAACGTTGTCTCGAAACCTGACAGAAAATCCAAAGAGATTCTGGTCGAATGTGAAGTATGTTAGCGGCAAGAAACAATCAATGCCTTTCTCTGCGCGATAGCAATGGAAATACTAACGAAGACAGTGCTGCAAAATGCCTTCACAAATGAAGACGAAGTAAATATTCCAGAATTCAAATCAAGAACAGCTGCCAACATGAGTAACGTAGAAGTAAATATCCTCGGAGAAGTGAATCAACTTAAATCACTTAATAAAAGCAATACTTCTGGTCCAGACTGTATACCAGTTAGGTTCCTTTCAGAGTGTGCTGATGCATTAGCTCCATACTTAACAATCACATACAACCGTTCACTCGACGAAAGATCCGTGCCCAAAGACTGAGAAGCTAAACAGGTCACACCAATATTCAAGAAAGGTAGTATGAGTAATCCAGTCAATTACAGGCCCATATAATTAACTTCGATATGCATCAGGGTTTTGGAACACATATTGTGTTCGAACATTATGAATTACTTCGAAGAAAACGGTCTGTTGACACACAGTCAACATGGGTTTAGAAAACATTGTTCCTGTGAAACACAACTAGCTCTTTATTCGCATGAAGTGTTGAGTGCTATTGACAAAGGATATCAGATCGATTCCGTATTTCTGGATTTCCGGAAGGCTTTTGACACTGTACCACACAAGCGGCTTGTAGTGAAATTGCGTGCTTATGGAATATCGTCTCAGTTATGCGACTGGATTGGTGATTTCCTGTCAGAGAGGACACAGTTCGTAGTAATTGTCAGAAAGTCATCCAGTAACATAGCAGTGATTTCTGGCGTTCCCCAAGGTAGTGTTATAGGCCCTTTGCTGTTCCTTATCTATATAAACGATTTGGTAGACAATCTGAGCAGCCGTCCTCGGTTGTTTGCAGATGACGCTGTCGTTTATCGACTAATAAAGTCATCAGAAGATTAAAAAAAATTGCAAAACGATTTAGTAAAGATATCTGAATGATGCTAAAATTCGTAGCTGACCCTAAATAACGAAAAGTGTGAGGTCAGCCACAGGACTGCTAAAAGGAATTCGTTAAACTTCGGTTACATGATAAATCAGTCAAATACAAAGGCCATAAATTCAACTAAATACCTAGGAATTACAATTACGAACAACTTTAATTGGAAGAAACACATAGAAAAATGGTGTGAGGAAGACTAAGGAAAGATTGCATTTTATTGGCACGACACTTAGAAAATGTAACAGACCTACTAAGGAGACTGCCTACACTACGCTTGTCCGTCCTCTTCTAGAATACTGCTGCACGGTGTGGGATCCTTACTAGATAGAACTGACAGAGTACATCGAAAAAGTTCAAAGAAGGGCAGCATGTTTTGTATTATCGCGAAATAGGAGAGAGAGTATCATTAAAATGATACAGGATTTGGGGTGGACAACATTAAAACATAGCGTTTTTCTTTGCAGCGGGACCGTGTCACGGAATTTCAGTCATCAAATTTCTCTTCCGAACCCGAAAATATTTTTTTGATACCGACCTACATAGGGAGAAACGATCACCACGATAAAATAAGGGAAATCAGAGCTCGTACGGAAACATATAGGTGTTCGTTCTTTCCACGCGCTGTACGAGATTGGAATAATAGAAAATTGTGAAGGTGGTTCGATGAAACCTCTGCGAGGCACTTAAATGTGATTTGCAGAGTATTCATGTAGATGTAGATGTAGATCCGCTGAAATTTGACGTTAATAGGCTATGGCAGCAGACAAGCGAAGCAAGTGCCTTTACTAACGCCACGACATTGCCTGCAGCACCTCTCTTGCACTCGTCACGATATTGGTTGGACCTTAGACGACTGGTCAGATGTGTCCCGATTTCCGCTGGTAAGAGCTGATAGTAGGGTTAAAGTGTGGTGCAGACCCCCGAAGACACGGCTCCATGTTATCAACAAGTCACCGTGCAAGCTGGTGTTGGTTACATAATGGTGTGAGCCGTGTTTACACGGAACAAAAAATGGTTCAAATGGCTCTGAGCACTATGGGACTTAACATCTGTGGTCCTCAGTCCCCTAGAACTTAGAACTACTTAAACCTAACTAACCTAAGGACATCACACACATCCATGCCCTAGGCAGGATTCGAACCTGCGACCGTAGCAGTCGCGTACATGGAACAGACTAGTTCCTCTGCTCCACCTGGAGCGATCATTGATCAGAAATTTTTATGTTCGGTTACTTGAGGCCCATTTGCAGCCATTCATGGACTTCAAGTTCCCGAACAACGATGTAATCTTCATGGATGATAATGCACTGTGTCACCGGGCCACAATTTCTGGCGATTGGTTTCAAGAACGTTCTGGACAATTCCAGCGAATAATTTAGCCATCCAGATCGCCCAGCATGAATCCCATAAAAGATTTATGGTACATAATCGAGAGATCAGTTCTTGCACAAAATCTTGTACCGGCAAAACTTTCGCAATTATGGGCAGCTATAGAGGCAGCATAACTTAATATTTCTGCAGAGGACTTCCGACGACTTGTTGAGTCCATATCAAGTCGAGTTACTGCACTACGCAGGGCAAAACGACACCCCACTCGATATTTGGAGGCGCTCCAGGACTTCTGTCACTTCAGTATATAACGAGGAGCTGTACGTCCTACTGCAGAAAAAACTAAAACTTCATTCGTGACAATAAGAGTATTTTGGTTTAGTTCAGTTACTGTAGGATATTAGTGTATTTGCATATGTAATCACTTCAAGAAATTTTGTGAGTGCACCTGATAGATTTTTGAGCTTTTATTTAAATGTGGACAAATTGATTCTGTGAAAAATTGGTCATATGCTTACATGAATTTTAATTAAAAAGTGTCCTTCCGGCCACCACCTGACAAATTCTCCCTGCAAAAATCTGTATATGTTTGTAAATAGAAAAAGGTATCCTGACAGTGTTGTGTACCACAGGTCTGCGATGGCAAAAATGTTTGAAATTTTTATAGTATTCTTATGGTATTTTTTGTGCTGAATACAGAAAAGATAGTGAAAAAATTCCAGCACGCATTGTTTACACACAAATCACACATTGAATTTTTTACCTTTGAAGTATTTTTAAAATACGTAAAAACTATAACCTTTCGGCAAAATCTATATAATAACTTTAAAATGTAACATTTTTTGGCCTAATAAGTTAACTTGCAAATGTAATCAGTCTAAATTTAGGCTGTCTTCTTGAGACAGCCTTCCTTCTGTTAAAAAAAACTGTACGGTAAAACTGGTTAATATTAGATTTGCTGCTAGTATGCTGTCTGTGCCAGTACCCCTTACACTCTTCCTCCTCCCCCCGCACCCACTGTCTGCTCACCACTATGAGGTCAAGCTACAGTCAGTGTAGATGTGACCACTATGCTGAGCACTCTTCCATTGTATCTTCGTTTAAGTAAAATTTAGTTTTGTGTTTATGCTGTGTTATAGAGGTTGTGTGAGCTGTCCTGATTGTTTCTGCTATATTTGTGGGACTTATACTGCTAAAGAGTAACACAAAAACATTTCTGATTATGTTAAAAATTTATACTTCACCTACTTTGGTATGAAAATGGGTGATCAACACAAATCATAGTCTCCTCACAAAGTATGTTCTGTGTGGCTAGACGAACAGAGACAATGGTCTCGAGGTAAGAAGAAATCATTTCGTTTTGCAATACTTATGATTTAGATAGAAACGAAAAATCACAGTGAAAACTGTTATTGTTGCTCTTCCTCTGTGCAGGGTTTTAATTTTAAAAATAAAAAGGTGATTTTGTATCGAAACATTCCTTCAGCTATGTGCACTGTTCCTCGTGGGCTTCATTTACCTGTATCTTGTCCTCCAGCTGCACTGAAAAACTGTCGCCGTTTGCGACTTACCTGTAAATGGTGTCAAGCGAGTGCTGGACACACTGGACCTACATTTGGAGTTACGGTCTCGGGTGCGAATTCGAATGAGAGCTGCAGCACTCTCGTGGTTATCCCCCGCACCCTGACTGTAAATTCGGACGTCAGTCTGGTGATTCGACTGGTTGTGCTGCCATTCATGAACAGCAATCCAGGGGATGTTTTCTAAAAGGATAATGCTCGGCCACATAGCGCTGTTGTAAGCCAATATGCTATACAGAGTATCGACATGTTGCCTCGGCCTTCTCGATCACCAGACCTGTCTCCAGTCCAGCAGATATGGGACAGCATCAGACGACAACACCAGCGTCATCGACAAACAGTATTGACAGATCAAATGTAACAGGCATGGGACTCCATCCAACAAATTGACATAAGGCACCTGTACAATACAATCCACACGTTTGCGGGTTTGCATTCAGCACTCTGGTGGTTACACTGGACCATAATGTACCAGCATTTCACATTAACAATGGCTTATCTCGCGCACAATTAACCCGTGATCTTGAAAAGTTAGTCACTTAAATATGTTACCTACACAAATTACCTACAATTTCATTACTCTTCGTTAATTACTTTTCGGTGTTGAGATTTTTTCCCTTCAGTGTTTAAATGTAATCGACAAACATTCACTTTCCAATGTTACGTTTGCCTCAAATTCGTAATTAACTAATACACAGCCAGGTGTAACTGAATGAACAATTTATTGGTTTTAAATATTAATTTTTGTCAGCAAGATACTAGTTCTCTGTTTAAATAATTCAAAGTAATATGGTAATAATTGTTGCTGAGGGTAAGTCTGGTCCATAACAGACCAATCTTATGTGAATAGAAGCAATTACTATGTGGCTTCATTAGTTTCTTTTTATTATCATTGGTTAGGAACGCAGCACTCAGGTACATTACTTTTAATTACCTGTTTTAAGGCAATTTTCTGAACTTGAAAGCAAAACAGATCGGTTAACAGACTGTCGTATAATCCAGCTACCTATCGTGGATAGCGCTCAGCAAAGTGGACTGAACAAAAACTGCATTACACATTCCATCTGCAATATCGTTTCGTCTTCAGTAAATCTGCTGTAAATATGAGCTTTATTGCACTGCTTTAAGTGCAGTTTAATTTTCTGATAAGATGCCATTGGCAGGCACAGTAGCAACGGAGCAGTTTTTTTTGTTTTAATTTCAGACATAATTAATTATAACATGACTCTCACATATCGATTTGCGATTTTGTTTCAGCTGTCACTATTACACTATTGGCCATTAAAATTGCTACACGTGCTACAGACACGAAATTTAACCGACAGGAAGAAGATGCTGTGATATGCAAATGATTAGCTTTTCAGAGCATTCACTCAAGGTTAGCGCCGGTGGCGACACCTACAACGTGTTGACATGAGGATAGTTTCCAACCGATTTCTCATACACAAACACCAGCTGACCAGCGTTGCCTGGTGAAACGTTGTTGTGCTGCCTCGTGTAAGGAGGAGAAATGCGTACCATCACGTTTCCGACTTTGATAAAGATCGGATTGTAGCCTATCGCGATTGCGGTTTATCGTATCGCGACATTGCTGCTCGCGTTGGTCGAGATCCAATGACTGTTAGCAGGATATGGAATCGGTGGGTTCAGGAGGGTAATACGGAACGGCCTCGTATCACTAGCAGTCGAGATGACAGGCATCTTATCCGCATGGCTGTAACGGATCGTGCAGCCACGTCTCGATCCCTGAGTCAACAGATGGGTACGTTTGCAAGACAACAACCATCTCCACGAACATTTCGACGACGTTTGCAGCAGCACGGACTATCAGCTCGGAGACCTTGGCTGCGGCTACCCTTGATGCTGCGTCACGGGCAGGAGCGCCTGCGATGGTGTACTCAACGACGAACGTGTGTGCACGAATGGCAAAACGTCATTTTTTCAGATAAATCCAGGTTCTGTTTACAGCATCAAATGGCTCTGAGCACTATGCGACTTAACTTCCAAGGTCATCAGTCGCCTAGAACTTAGAACAAATTAAACCTAACTAACCTAAGGACACAACACACATCCATGCCCGAGGCAGGATTCGAACCTGCGACCGTAGCGGTCGCTCGGCTCCAGACTGTAGCGCCTAGAACCGTTTACAGCATCATGATGGTCACATCGCACTGAACGCACATTGGAAGCGTGCATTCGTCATCGCCATACTTTCGTATCACCCGGCGTGATGGTATGGGGTGCCATTGGTTACACTTCTCGGTGCCCTCTTGTTCGCACTGACGGCACTTTGAACAGTGGACGTTACATTTCAGATGTGTTACCACCCGTGGCTCTACCCTTCATTCGATCTGTGCGAAACTCTACATTTCAGCCGGATAATGCACGACCGCATGTTGCAGGTCTTGTACGGGCCTTTCAGGATGCAGAAAATGTTCGACTGCTGCCCTGGCCACCACATTCTCCAGATCTCTCACCAATTGAAAACGTCTGGTCAATGGTGGCTGAGCAACTGGCTCGTCACAATACGCCAGTCACTACTCTTGATGAACTGTGGTATCGTGTTGAGCTGCATGGGCGGCTGTACCTGTACACGCCATCCAAGCTCTGTTTGACTCAATGCCCAGGCGTATCAAGGCCGTTGTTACGGCCAGAGGTGGTTGTTCTGGGTACTGATTTCTTAGGATTTATGCACCCAAATTGCGTGAAAATGTAATCACATGTCAGTTCTAGTATATTTGTCCAATGAATACCCGTTTATCATCTGCATTTCTTCTTAGTGTAGCAATTTTAATTGCCCGTAGTGTACATGATAGTTAATTGTGTGAGGTTGTTCCATTTTGTTGGGAGCGGAAGTATTCGATTTCTCGTCCGAAGGAAATGGTTCTGGAGGGGTTACCAGTCCCGTAGGTTCGGTAGAAGGCTTTTCACCTTGTCTCAAAAGCAGAGAAGGAGCACCACTTGGGTGGCAGCCAGTTTTCGCAGAAACTGGTCTGCTTCCGAAATATTTATGGTGGGCAGTTCCTAGTATTAATCTGCTTGCAGAGGCACAGTGCCACTGGTCTCCATATTATCCCTTGAGGGCGATTGAAGGTGAAATTTGCGTTTTTGTCCGCATATCAAAGAAGAGCCACCCGACTGGCGCTGGCCTGGTGCGAAGGAGTTTGTTGCTTCCCTACAACATTACGGACTGCCAAATACAAAGTAATGCCCCCCACCCCCCCACCCCACCAGCACCACCACCAGATACGATGCAGATGGTACTTGCGGTGGTACCTCACGGTTATTGCTAGAGTATTTTCTCTTCCTCACAGCATCTCATACGAGAATACCAGTTGCGTCATTACCTGTAGTTACTCGTACTTTAGGTACCTGGGCCGTACACGGCTCTGTTTAAAAGGAATAGTACAATGTAGTCTTGGGTTCGTGCCGCGCCCGTCGCGTTCATACACTGCAGCTGATTCGCTGGAAATAATTACCTGTAACTGTGATCCTGCAGTCAAACAGTCTACCCATTGGTCAGATCTGAGAGTTAATAAAATACAAAATAAATGTTAGACGAACAGTTTAGTAGCAATGATTATATTCTGAGGTATGCAATTGATTCAGACGACACAGAATTGTGTTGAATAATATTTATTCACAAAAGGACATCTCAAATGATCTCTAAGTAATCCTACGACATTGTTAAAATACAGACAGAAAACACCATTATCAAATGCAATAAAGTTTCGTTGAGACTTTTACGAAGATGGTAGCAAACTAGTCATCAAAGATACGCGAAAACTAACTCCATTTTGTAATCAAAATTCACGAACTATTCACCAGCTCAAAACAGTTCAGAGTTTTCACCATGATACTTCGTAAATTAGCACATGAGATACAAATGTAATGGCTTGCTCTTTGTCTATTCTCAGTTTCGCAAAAGAAGCGCAAAAAAACAGTCCTACACTTTCAAACCTCTCGAAAAATAAAGCCGCTTCACAAGCGAAAGTATCGTAGCGGCCAATCACCGCCCAGAATCAGTACCACTCATTGCCATAGGCAGGTCTGCCTCCTTCCCAACGAACGTCCAAGTGTCCAGCACCGCTCCCTTGAGCTCTTCACTGGAAAAGTCTCAGCCTCCACTTGATTCCTGTAGTGTTCGGCTACCGTCAGCTTTTTTATAGACTGAAGGCCATCCTCACTGACGATACATCCTTCTTAATCACTATAGGCACAATTTCATTAAGTTTGATCACTTCTTGGACTCGACTAATATATTACAACCTTGACCGCCCGATTGGCCGTGCGGTCCAACGCACGGCTTTCCGGGCGGGAAGGAGCGCCTGGTCCCCGGCACGAATCCGCCCGGCGGATTTGTGTCGAGGTCCGGTGAACCGGCCAGTCTGTGGATGCTTTTTAGGCGGTTTTCCACCTGCCTCGGCGAATGCGGGCTGGTTCCCCTTATTCCGCCTCAGTTACACTATGTCGGCGATTACTGCGCAAACAATTTCTCCACGTACGCGTACACCACCATTGCTCTACCACACAAACATAAGGGTTACACTCGTCTGGTGTGAGACGTGCCCTGGGGGTTCCACCGGGGCCCGAACAGCACAAGATGAAGTGGACTGCGGTAGTCGTCGTGGGGTTGTGGACCACTGCGGCTGCGGCGGGGACGGAGCCTCTCCGTCGTCTGTAGGTCCCCGGTTAACATACAATACAATTCAATATATTACAACAATATTTAAATAAAGAAATGTTATAAACATTATATCATATTCATACAATTCACAATAAATATAAATAAAGGTTAATCCATAAACAAATAAGGCAGTATTCTTGGAAAAGTGCGCTCATGATAAATGACAGCAGATTTTCATTAAATATGGTTTAGACAATTATTTAGGACTGCTTGTCAGAAGCATCTTTTGGGACGCTTTTGCAAAGGTGGTGTCGGCTAACACATGCGACTGACCAATTTTAAATTAGCATAGCTTTTTTAATAGGACTAGCACTCAACATTGAAATATAGTTACTGGTAAAACAGTAGACTGTTCATTAAGTGAATATGACAAGGGTGACAATGTACGAGCACACCGTGGCCACATGACGAACATCTTCCTCCAGGAGACCGAAATCAACTGAATGGAATAACTTCGGACATGAACCCCTGCTGTTCATGTTTGGGTCCGGGTGAAGAAAGTATTGCTGCTGAAACCCTCCTCAGACAAGGGACTGGTGCCATTATCGAATGATATGAGCTGTAGGAGGTGCAGCGCCGATCTCTCCACGAAAATTTCGCCGCACAATGGTAACTGACTTACATCTGCTGAAACGGAAGGCTAAAGCCTTTTGTTGCTGCCTTACCGTATGTTTCTTTTGTCATTTCTGTACAAGATATTCACTGAGTTGACAAAAGTCACGGTATAGCGATGGTACTGCGTACAGAAAGTATAAAAGGGCAGTGCGTTGGCGGAGTATTATTGGTACTCATATGATTCATGTGGAAAGGTTTCTGACGCTATCATGGCCACACGACGAGAATTAACAGACTTTGAACGCGGGTTGGTAGTTGGAGCTAGCAGCATGGGACGTTCCATTTCGGAAATAGTTAGGGAACTCAGTATTCCGAGATACTCAGTGTCAAGAGTGTGCCGAGAGTAGCAAATTTCTCTCGCCACCGACAACACAGCGGCCGACGGAGCCAAGAGGAGCGGCGACTATGTAGAGTTGTGAGTGCTAACAGAGAAGCAACGCTGCGTTAAATAACCGCAGAAAACAATGTGGAACGTACGGCGAACGTGTCCGTTAGGACAGTTAATGACAGTTTTTCATTAAAGGGCTATGGCAACAGACGACCGTCGCGAGTGCCTTTGTTAATAGCACATCACCTGCAGGGCCCCTCCTGGGCTCGTGACCATATCGGTTGGATCTTCGTTTATGACCTGGTCAGATGAGTCCCGATTTCGGTTGGTAAGAGCTAATGGTAGGGTTCGAGTGTGGTGCAGACCCCACGGATTTGTGGACCCAAGTTGTCAACAAGGCACTGTACAATCTGGTGGTGACTCCATAGTGGTGTGTGCTATGTTTACATGAAATGGACTGAGTGTTCTATTACAACTGAACCGATCATTGGCTGGGAATGGTTATGTTCGGCTACTTGGAAATCATTTGCAGCTATTCATGGTCTTCATGTCGCCAAACAACGATTTAATTTTTATCGATGACAATGCGCCATGTCTCCGGGCCACAATTGTTCGTGACTACTTTGAAGGACATTCTGGACAGTTCAGGCGAGTGGTTTGGCTACCCAGATCGCCCGACATGAATTCCATCGAATATGTGTCAGACATAATCGAGAGGTCAGATCGTGTACAAAATCCTGCATCGGCAACACTTTTGCAACTATGGACGGCTATAGAGGCAGCATGGATCAGTATTTCCACTGGGGACTTCCAACTACTTGTTGAGTCCATGCCTCTGTCCAGTTGCTATGCTCCACTGGATAAAAGGAGGTCTGACACGATATTAGAGGGTATCCCATGACTTTCTTCACCTCAGGGTATAGTTTTATGTAATCGGATTGATGTGTCAGCGCAGCATGAAATTCAACCTTTTACACAACGACACAAGCTCAGCACAATAGGCTGTGGGGTGGTAGGACTGGACCAAGTGACACATCAGGCAATCACCATCGACAGTTGTACTGAACATTTATTTGGCACATTTAAACAAGACAAATAACAAATAAAACCATCAACATATTTTCAAAATTACCACCCATCTTTAAATTTGCGATTTAGATGATAGCGAGTTACTTCAAAATTTAAACATTCGTAAACCACGGCACTTATGGCATATTAAACGTTTAGTGAAATGAGTTAAAAATTATTTACTCAAAAACTATGATTAACCTGAAGAAGAATTTACTAAAATTTAACTAGAAATGTAGTCTTCCGTTACTGCAGTGATTGGTATTACCAAAGTAATTCAGAGTACAGGCAACAACAAATCAGATACCATGGCATGCAATCACGTTACTTAAATGGCAGGCAACCTACAATGTAGGATGTAAAATATAAAATTTCATGCGACCAGGCAACCTCGTGGGAATCAACAAACTACGCGCGGAAGCGGACGCCCGCTCACTCAGCTGTTTCCAATACAGGCTCGGCATGGATACCCAAACGGGAGCAGCAGCGAATAGGCACGAAAAATCCCAGAACTAGTGGGTACCTACAACAGATGTCATTGAAGGAATTCGTGTACTGTCATTAATAGAATCAGTTTCAAACTTTTTAAACACACAATAACAACTGGCCTCTCAGTAACTTAAAAGAATTTATGAAACTAGTCATTCAGAATTAGACACTTGTCACTCAGACACACTATTACTTCAGATAGAAACGTAACAGTAATATTATTGCAATTCTCGGCAAAATATCCAGGGAAAATTTTATCCATGTATATCTATAACAATTTCCCAGTTTAACTCCGTCACGTGATATAAATACAATAACCAGGCGGCACTTAGACAAGGACCAGCCAAACTGTTTTCAGTGACGGTCAAACACTGACAGTAGCAATCTACAAACATAATGTATCAGCACTGCAGGCCCTAGTAAATGTTAATCATCACATCACATACAGCTCTCACTAGAACATTGCGTACTAAACAAGCTGAAATTAAACACATTCGAGGACAGACTCAGTAGGAGTACGGCCGACCAAGGAAATGAAGGTAACAGTACAGAACCAAGCAGTCGATTCCGGCCACAATTTACAGCACAAGCAAGGCCCCCACCCTCTTGCTTGTTCGACGAAGCCAGCCGCCGCAGATCCCGGTGCCAGGAGACATACAGCAAGCGAAATACACCAACGGCTTCCCAGTAACGTGACTGCTTCCACGCCGGCGATATTTCCTGCGGCGCCGTCACCCGGGTAAACAGCCCCTTTTAGATGTGCTCTTGTCGCTGCCTCGCACAGCACCTGTACTGTCCGCCAGTCTTGGTAAACGACGTTACTGCAGGGCGTTCAAATGGTTCAAATGGCTCTGAGCACTATGGGACTTAACATCTGATGTCGTCAGTCTCCTAGAACTAAGAACTACTTAAACCTAACTAACCTAAGGACATCACACACATCCATGCCCGAGGCAGGATTCGAACCTGTGGTCGTAGCGGTTGCGTGTTTCCAGACTGAAGCGGCTAGAACCGCTCGGCCACACCAGCTGGCCTACTGCTAGGCGTCCCAAAGCAAAATTCCACACTACTTGCTAGAGCTTACCGCTCGCTCCCCAATCGGCCCTGTAGGTGGTGCCACCGCGCGCTCTGCGCACACCACCGGAAAGCTGACCCATACCGGTGGCGGAAATATCGCTGATCGAGCCACACGGCTCACGTATGAATCTTTTTTTGAGGCACCTTGAATTATTATCAGACGACGACTGTAATAGAAATGAATAAAATAAAACAAATTATTAGTTAACTGAAGTCTGCCACTGAAGCTGAGCGATACAATGCATCTGACCGCCATGCAGGGACCCTGGTTCAATTCCCCGGGACAGCAGTTTGCTGAGCACTTACTCCTCCATACCGCATCCGAATGGCGTAATGTGATAGAAGACGACAAGGTGGCTGATTGTGGCGTTCAGTTGTTCAGTTTATTACTTAAATGAGACAGCACCTGTGACTAGGCTCCCGTTATAAAGCCTTTGTTCTATTACCACACATAGCAAGGGTAGAGAGTGGATCACTCGTAACAATGAGCTACTATGTGTGACTTGCTGTCTAGCTATTCCCTAAAGGCGAGTACACAGTGGGCCAAAGAAGGCTAGCGATCGACACCAGTGGATTCGACCCACCGTTGGTCGTCAACGCATTTGCGTTTGGCCTCTCATCCTCACTAAACCAATGTGTAGGGGCCAAGGGATTCGCCCACGTGGAGTAGCAGCTGACTCTGTCGTCGAAGTTCTCCCTTCACTGTTGTTGTTATACGGTAGCGTTTTAATTACAGTTTTATCAGCCAATAGTGTATGTAGGGTTAGCGAATCACCCGAATTATCCAGAACCCGGATCCCGCATATAAGATTTTTGGATATCCATGTCAAGTTGTGACGCGCGGGATTAGCCGAGCGGTCAGGGGCGCTGCAGTCATGGACTGTGTGGCTGGTCCCGGTGGAGGTTCGAGTCCTCCCTCGGGCATGGGTGTGTGTGTTTGTCCTTAGGATAATTTAGGTTAAGTAGCGTGTAAGCTTAGGGACTGATGACCTTACCAGTTAAGTCCCATAAGATTTCACACACACCCATGTCAAGTTGTAGTCCTGTGATGTCACGTGTCATCTGGCGGACTGAAATTGAAACGGGGCATAAACTGGGAGAGATGAAAGCAGGTTGGCAACACTTTTATCGTGACATGGCGAGTTAATTTTCAACTTCGCTCCTCTAAGAGTAGCGTACCGCGCATCGAGTAGACCATAGTGGTCACGTCGTCATGGATATTACCTGTTGTAATTGTAGAGAACGTTTCTAATATATCTAAATACGGCAGCAAATCTAAATTTAAACTATAAAGATCTCACCTGTTCTCAGGACTATGATAACATCAAATACAAGAAAGAGTTACTTAAGAAGGTTCGACGAAGCGAGAAATACGCTTTTGTAAACATGCAACCCACTGTGGTACATGTAAAGATTGTTTGTAATACTCGGTGTTTTTTTTCATTTGAAAATACGGTAAACCAGATCATAAGGAACGTAGAGGATCTAGAAGTTTTCACATGTGCAGCATTTATTTTACTGCGAAAAGCTGACCATCAGAGAAAGACGAAGAAGAAATGAGTGGCGGCAACCTCTCTTTTAAAAAGCAGGGGCGCAGGGTGGTACGATAACACATCTGACCATAAAGCTGAACTGGAATATGGGCTATGTCATCTTTTTCTCCGAATGCAAGCTGCAGATTTCGTTACATACTCCATTTCCTTTTTCATATTGTACATGTTATTTTTTAACACCCTACCTATTTCCACGTCTATTTTTTCAATTTGTTTTTAAAATCGCGGTTTATAGAGTCCCATAAACATTCCCGTTCACGGTAATGCTGTCTCCGTGTTCCACTCCATATTCCAACATTTTTAAACACAATAAATATTCAGCCATTTACAGACACAGCAAATCGCTACCAACGAACATTTGACTTGGCGTTCACACCAGGTAATGGGTCCCAACGCCAACCCATCGCCAGCGTTTTTATGTTACCGCTGGCAGTCTGAACCTTAAACAAGGCCAGCCGTTTCATTGGTTCCGATTTACCGACCGTGCACACTAAGCAAATCTCGGCCAACGAAGCGGTTGGTTGTCATTTGCTTTCCTTGCGTGCACGCGCCTTATGAGTGAGACATCCCACAGGTGCGAGGGCAACCAGGTGGTCAGCTAACAGGGTTTCAGCGCCTCGGGCACCCGCCGTGATATCTGGAGCGACCCGCACCAGGTGTGGCGCCCAGCCCGGGTCACGCAGACGCCAGTCTGCTGGCGCGGTAATGGCAGTGATCGGTCACGGAAGCGCCATACATCACGCGCAGATATGGCCGGCGGGCAGCCGCGAGCGCGGCTAATGTCAGTGACCGCGCGCCCGACCCCAGCCACAGAGGTCCCCAAACAGAAAAGCGCGCCAGCTGCGGCCGGCCCTGGCGACTGGCGCTTTCTAACCGACTGGCGCCAGCTAAGCTACCGGACTACGCTGCGACGGCCTTACGTCACACCGGCAGCGGGAAACGCGCCATACGCAGAGCAGCTGATAGCCCACGTCTCCGTAGCACCCGTCTTCCATCTACACTGGCGGACGTCGAATGGAGTGAAAGACTTTGTCAAAAACATGTGGCTTGTTACTGTGTGCTCAGTATGCAAAAAACGTAAAGTCTTTGGTGCAGGCCAGTGAACGGGCTGTTGGTGTGACTACAAGTAGAGTACTGTACCACTAGGAAGAGGAGGGTGACAGGTCCATCACCCTAGCCGCCTTTCAACTTCGGCCAAGATCCCAGATACTATTGGGTTCGTGCATAAGTTCGTAGCGTTTCTCCGTAACAGCGACCTTAATCATCAATAATATATTCTGCTTTACTATTTACAACGGTCTACCAACGATGATAACTTCTCTATTCCGCGACTGTAGAAATCACGTGGTTTTGAGTCGAAGAACTCGTCGAGCCATTTTCGGAGCGCAGTTTCATCCGAAAAGGAATTTCCTCGAATGTTGTTCGATAAAGATCGGAAAAGGTGAAAATCTGGGGGCGCAAGATCAAGTGAGTAGGGTGAGTGCGCAATGACCTCCCAATCCAACTCCTCGATAGTATTAAGAGTTTTTGTACATGGTTGGAGCAGCAACCATACAATGACATTTTGTAGAAATAATAAACAGCCCCTTTTACCTCGGTTTAAATGTTTATAAAATACGGACAACTGGGTTACATATTGTGGCACAGGTACGTCAAAATACAGCCGAACAACCTTTCTGTGCATGTTTTAATTTATTATGGAGGTCAAAGTTTATATTTGACTGACGCCTTTCGGCTATATTTTAACGTACCTCTTCCACAACATGTAATCAAATGGTTCAAATGTCTCTGAGCACTATGGGACTTAACTTCTAAGGTCATCAGTCCCCTCGAACTTAAACCTAACTAACCTAAGGACATCACACACATCCATGCCCGAGGCAGGATTCGAACCTGCGACCTAGCGCTCGCGCGGTTCCAGACTGTAGCTCCTAGAGCCGATCGGCCACCCAGGCCGGCAACATGTAATCCAGCTGTACATATTTCCTTCCGGCGAAGGCGTTTTTATAAACGCCGAAACCATGATGAAGGGGTTTTAATAAACCTTCGAATTTGCAAGCGATTGGCTGTTTACTATTTCTACAAGAAGGTACTTTATAGTTTTTTTTGTGAGTCTAATAGAAAGCGGGCGGGCGTTATCGTGGAGTAGGATCACTTCATACAGCCTTCCGGTCGTTCTTGAACATCGTCGGCAAGACGTCTCAGTTGTTGACAATAAATGTCAGCAGCGATGGTTACACTTCGGGGAAGTAATTTGTAGTTCATTACACCGTCACTACTCCACCAGATGCATGACATTATCGTTATTGGATGCACGCACTCTTTGTACGAGGAGCTGCATCTTGTTTGGACTCAACCATTCCTTTCTTTTCTTCCTTTCTTTCCCTTACGCTAGCATAAAGACAGAATTTCTCGTCACGAGTAACGATCAAGGACAGGAATGATCGGTGCTATTCACGAGCCAGTTTATGACGAGCAAGCAGAGGTGCTCTTTTGGCCACTCACTGATTTTTGTGCTTTTGGCCTGAAGCGTACGGTACCCGTACGCTCGATTTTTGAACCTTCCCCATAGCATTCAAGTGTCGCACGATGGTGATATGATCACATATCATCACATTTGCCAGTTTTCGCGTACCGACGTCGATCATTTTAATTAATGCGTTTAAAAGATCTCCATCAAACACCTAATGTCTCCCTTAACGTGAAGAGTTGCTAATGTCAAAACAATCCTCCTTAAAACGAGAAAATCATTTTCTCGCCTTGCTCTATGCAGTGCCATTATCCCCGTACACTGCGCAAACATGGCTGGTTCCGCTGCTGTTTCTATTGAACTCAAACTGAAAAATATGTCGGAAATGCTCAGATTTCTCCAGTTAGCACTCGATTTTCTAGCGTGCACAGCTCCAATCGCTATATCCAAATGACAATATATAAACTCAAATAGCAATAGTGAACTGCAAATGAAAAATGACAAGCGATAAATAAACCAGTAACAAATATGCTATGAGCTTTTGCACAGTTCTAATAATTTGATAGCAAGCTGAATGGACTTCGGGCTCCCTCGTAGGGACTGGTGCTATGAGAAGTTCCCTCCCCTACCCGGAATTGAATCTGGACCTCCACGTACAATGGTCTGCCAGCTAGACTATCATGATCACGTACAGAATAGACAGTTGGGGAGCTGAGTCTAATGTGAGGCGGCTCGGATGCAATAGCTAGTAGCGCACGGATCGCAAAAGCCATGGTCTACGTTCGAACAGTAGTTCAGTCTTACCTCGCCACATGCAATCATCGCAGCATTTATTCTGCATAGAGTAATATGATTAAATCCGACTACTATAATAACTGATGGTAAAATCTGAGATATTAGGCAGCGTCACATTCGTGTTCGTTCTTCTTCAAAGCTCCACGTTCCGATTCTTCTAGGAGCTTCTTCAGAATTCTACTAATTTCCATGGATGGTTTAACATGCAGTACAATGGGAAGTACTCTCTGCCATTCACTCAAACGGTTTGCAGAGCATGGGTATAGATCCGTCTTCTGCCTGACAGCTGAGCTATCCCACTGTTCACATGCCGTGTTGGCTAGTTACGTAATAAAAGGGAATGTTACGCTACTCACCGCTTTAACTACAGCGCCTGTCGATGGGTCATTAACCCAAATGTCGAAACGGGATTAAAATATTCCAGCCGAGAACAGCGATGACAACTTGCCTGCTTTCCGTCAGTAAAAGGAAGTAAACAGCTACAAATATCATATAACATTCTCATACACTTGTAGATAAATATGAATATAGTCGCTTCCCCAGGAAATGGTTCTTTCTTCAGAATTTCATTTATCCTTTTCTGTGATGAGTGTAGCCTCACCTGAAATTTTTAAGAAGGCGAGCTGAAAAGTAATGCCACCGAACATTTTACCTGCAAACTCTTAAAGCTTTTTAAATAAAAGAAACGTTATTAACATTCTACATCTTTATTCTCCATGTGCACGTATGTGCAGCGCTCTGTAATGTAACTATGTAGGTGACTGAGAAACAGCGTGCTGTAATAGAGTTTCGGATTGGAAGAGTTCGTCCACACATGCAGCACTCTCTTCTTCAGCATGACAATGCCACACCACACACGAGCGCTGCGACATCAAGAATCCCATGTTTGGATTCACTGTCATCGGTCATCCTCTGTACATTCCTAACTTGGGCTTATCCGATTTTCATCTGTGCCCAAGAATTAAAGAACACCTTCGAGATCTCCACTTTAATAGTGACGAATCAGTGCAACTGGAGGTGAGGTTGTGGCTCCGTCAACAGAGTCAGGATTGCAGTGACGGTATCAACAAACTTAGCTCTCGTTGGAGGGTGACTATATTGAGAAATAAGTATGTAGACATGAAGAATAAAGTCATATAATATTAATAAGCTTTTTTTAAAGAGCTTTAAGAGTTTTCACATACAAATTTCGGAGGAATTACTTTTCGTCATGCTTTCGCAAATAAGAGTATGCAAACATGTGTTTACTCATCAATAGCGCTGTTTTAACTGTACAGTTATTAAATTTTTAATTACGTATATTTCTATGTAAGTGGGCAGTGCGAGACCTTGTAAGACTCCTGGGGCAAATGGGATCCAGATCGTTAACTGTACAGGAAGGGATTCTCAGATTCTCAGTGGTTGACCCAGTCGCCTGATAACCAAAGTTACCGCACACACACACACACACACACACACACACACACACACACACACACACACACACACACACACACATAAAATTGGAAATTTGCGGTAAGTTCCTATGGGACCAAACTGCTGAGGTCTTCGGTCCCTAGGCTTGCACACTACTTAATGTAAGGGCAACACCCACACCCATACCCGAGGGAGGACTAGAACCTCCGACGGGTGGAGCAGCACGAACCGTGGCAAGGCACCCTAGACAACACACACACACACACACACACACACACACACACACACACTGTTATTTCGGTAAATATCACCACCTCACAGAATATGGAAGCAAAGAGCTTTAGATATTTCTCAAGATATAAGGATGATTATAATTAAAGCTCCAGTTTATATACGCTGTAAATAAAGTACGGCTGCTAAAATGATGTGAAATTTGAACGGTATGCTCATATTATCGAAGAAGGGGAAACTTTACGAAAAAAGAGATGGCGCTGTAAGCGTTATAACGTAAATGGGGTCAGCTACAAATGAAAGATGAATCGCAATACGACGGCTATGATTTGAGTTGCACATTAAGCCAAACTTACTGTGCAAGTGCATGATCGCAAAAATTTGGCATTCAACCATTGTGGCACATCTAGGGCTGAAATGTAAACCCAGACGGCTTGCAACAAGACGGTGTATAGAATATTATCGACGCACCGCTGTACTGTAAGGGTAACGCAGGTGACAATCGAAGAGGACCTACTACGAAAAGAAATGGCTCCCCAGACCACTGTGAAGGATAAAAATTATTGTATGGGCTTGCGTGTCATCACGACTTTATTTTATCGTTTCAGTTTATTGTAATAGCACTCAAAAAGTAAGTTAAGTCAAGAAAAAGGACGTGATATTTATTATTCCATTGTAACTAAAGTCTAAGTTGATGAATGTGTACTAGAAAAAATCCGTGCTGTGTACAGTCATGCAAGTATTCGTACAGAGGCGGCGAGGATCATCCACGCATCGCTGGCCGATAGCAGAGCTTGAGTGCCCCAGAAATCATCCTGGGCGAGCTAGCCTCTAGAAGAGCAACCGATGGCCACGAGATTTTCTGTTGTAATTGTTAAGAAATAATGGTAGCGCCCAGAAGTTGTCCGATTTAATGGTTCAACATGGTACTGAAAGGGTTTTGAGTGAGTCACTACCGAGGAGCTGAGGAAATAGTGAGCTTGAGTCGGTATGACGACATACAGGGGATAGACAAAATAATGTGAACACCTGTACTTACTTGGGAATGGTTAATTAATGAGGGGTTGGGCCCCCATTTGCCCGTGATACAGCTGCGATTCCTCTTTGAATAATGGCATATAATGGTTGTATAGTCTCCAGTGGAATGTTATGACACTCTTCAATCAGAACCCAATTCCTGTAGTGACGAGGGAGGCGGAAATCTGCTCTGATGTCTGCACTGCAATACCACCCGTAAGGTTTCGATTATGTTCAAGTCCGGGGACTGTGCTGGCCTGGGAACACGCTGCAGTTCAATTGTATACTCCTCAAACCACGTTTGTACTGTCCTGGCGTGTGAATCGGTGCATTATCGTCCTGAAATATGGCATCATTGTTGGGGAACAGCATTTAAATAATGGGGTGCTGTAACATGACCTTTGAGAGTAATGATAGGACCAACAGAATACCATGTACGGCTGCCCACTTCATCACACTTCCACCTCCATGCTTAACCGTTGGAATCAAGCCATCAGGATTGCAGGCTTCTTTTGGCGTTCTCCAGACATAAACCTGGTCCGATGTTGGAAATAATGAAAACGTTGACTCGTCGGATCATGTGAAGTATTTTCACTGATCAGCCGTCCAAGATTTATGCTCCTGACACCGTGTTTTACGCTTCTTTGCGTTGGTTGTCGTCACTAATGGTTTCGGTATAGCAGTCCGTCCATGAATATTCGCTTTATGGAGTTCTCGGCGGACAGCGTCAATAGATACGGGGTCTCGAAGATGGATATTAAGCTCTGCTCTCACTTTAGCCGCCAGAGTTTTGTGTTGTTTTGACACAATTCGTGTTAGCGTACGACGATCTCTGTCATTTAGTTTTGATTATTACGTTCACACAATGATGTTTTTCCATGTTTTGTGTAGGCTGTCATGACTGTTGAAACAGTTGCTCTTGAAACATTCAATAAGTTGGCTGTCTTGGTTACCGATTGCGAGCCCCCACAATCTGCCATCTTTGGATCTTTGTTAGGTCTTCCATTGCACGTCGACCTCGGCCTCTGAATGCAAATACGAAGTGTGCACTGTTCGTAAACAAACTGAAATGACTAGTCCGTACTGAACACGCACAGTCAAGTCTGACAAGTGCCTTACCTGCGTTGTTGATCGTCAAACACAACCATCCAATTACTACTACTGTTCAAATTGTTTTGCCTATCCCCTGAATGTGTTACTGCATGTGAAATAGGGTACGTTTACAAGTGTCGTGATCGCTACATACCTGAAGAAAATTGTATCTTTTATTTCGTTAGGGTGGAATTCTGTTGCAAAAGTATAGGAGGTTGTTCTTGAAGTGAGTTATGTTTAAAATGCAAGGTTTGACGAATCCAGTAACTGACCTAGAGCATGATGAGTGTAGTAAGTTTCTGAATCTTGTCAAAGTCGGCCTCCTCGTATTTCTTGTGGAATTTGACGGAAGGCCAAGTGATTTTAAGTTGGTAGGGACTTAGTCAAGGGTGGCTTGCACGTTGTGTCAGTATTTGATAGCAGAATTCGAGTCTTTAAACTACAACGACACTTTAGTTTTGACTTCAGTAATTTTGTCTAAAGTTCTCCATGTTGTTTTGTCTGTGATGCCAGTTAGAGCAGACGTCAGTGGATTTGGGTGTTGTTTATGAAGGCACACTCTAAGGTAGTTGAGCGTCAGCTGTAAGTGTATTTCTTTTTTTAGTTTAGAGCTGTACTACGATGTAGTAAAGTTATTGTGTATATGGAATAATTGTTTGTCGAGTTTATTCCCGAAGCTTTCCTTGATCAGCGAATCAAGCATAGGAACACAGCGATCAGAGATGAATTATCACGGACAGCATATTTTGCCCGTACATAATGTTAGTGTCGTAACAACTGAGACCACATTGCGCTAGTTGAACCATTTCAAAGCGGAAATGTGATGAATGACCAGGTTGCATTGTGAAATGGCCAGTGTTGCAGCACGCCTGAGTAATGAACATGCAGCTCTGGCGATTATTCAGAGGCACTAACACTGAACTTCCGACCTCCACCTACGTCTTGTTAATGAATTCAAGCGTGAATCAATTCTTACCTTCTATTCCTTCATCAAGAGCAGTCAATTGACAACTTCAAGAGTACAGGAAACTCAGCAGATTCACCTTTCGGTTCCCTTAGTTTTTAAGCAATATAGTGATTATTTTGCTGAGCTAATATTCATACACACCGAGAGATCGATTAGCACTCGCGTTGCAGAGCATGAACGGTACATGTGTGTGAGTCAACAAAGCAAATAAGCAATAGCCGAATATGATCAGGACCGTGGCCGATCCATCAGATTTCAGGAAGCCCCTACGCTTGCTCGACAGCCATAGGTGCAGCCATGGAAAATGGGAACTAATAGGATGGACAGGAAGAATGAGTACAAGTTGCTGACATCTTTGGTCGCAAGCCAGCAACTCCACAAGACTCGTGTTCAAGAGAACTGCTGTGAGGTATCGCATTCTTGATACGTGTAAACACTACCCCTGGGTTGAAGACGATACACTGATGCTTGCCAGTCACCTGCTAGAGTAGCAGAGGGAGTAGCCTGTTATACAGCCATCCTTCCACAGGCATCGAGACTTAGAACTTGAACAATGTCATGGCAGAATGGGGCGGTATGTTAACTCGAATCTCTTTTTGTCATAGCATGTTTACCCAATACTGTAGCCGTATCAGAGAATGAATACATCCTTATACAGTACTTAAAACAGTTGGAAATATTGTCACCGGAATTTAAAACAGCGTCTCGCAACTGAAGTTTGCAGATCATTAGTACTTTGAAGTTGCGTATTTACTAGTAGTCTACGTCCGAGATTTTAATACACAAATATATTACACAGTTCCACACACTTTACAAACAGACTTACTACGAGTATTATAACCGAGACGCAAAATTTCATCTTAAACTATATAAAATTGAGACCATCAGACTAGTGATCTTTTCTGTGCGCTCGCCGGTCACAAACTTTAAACGCGAACCAACATACAGATGTTACCCAAGTACCAGGCTAACGTGATCCCAATTGGAGATGTTAGCGGTGTACTGATTGGTCGGGAATTCCGGATTTCGATGACGGCTGACTGTCTGAAGACGTTTTTCGAAGAAAAGTCCGACACTAGCAGCAATCGGGCTTCGAAATAATTCCATGGAGATGGAATTTCGTGCCGGACCGGGACACAAATCCGGATATCCCGCTTGAAGCGAACGGTTGCCTTAACCGCCTTGGCTATCAGGTCACTGTTCTGTCCACCCCAACCCCCCCCCCCCCCCCCTCCGCAAATTCTCAACATGTCACACGCTAGTAGCGTCCACTGTCTGTACAACCACTTGTTCCGCTGCGAGGCCCGTACTTCAACAGGAGGCTTAGAGCTTGTTATGCGTCCGCACTGAGGTTATTGAGACAGTTACTCTTACAGATAAGAAAACTAAACTCCTCGCGAACAGGTAATGAAGGCAAAACGCTACTGACCGGCCGCCGTGCCATCCGCAGCCCACAATGGAGAGGCATGTAGTGAACACACCGCACTCCCGGCCGTGTGTCAGTTTCCCAGACCGGAGCCGCTACTTCTCAATCAAGTAGCTCCTCAGTTTGCTTCACAAGGGCTGAGTGCACGCCCCTTGCCAACAGCGCTCGGCAGACCGGATGGTCACCCATCCAAGTGCTAGCCCATCCCGACAGCGCTTAACTTGGGTGATTTGACGGGAACCGGTGTTACCACTGCGGCAAGGTCGTTGGCCACTCTTGCAGATGTACTTTGTAAATATTTAAGGTGCCTGTTCCATCGGACATGTTCTGTAGGACATCACCGGCAGAACAGACACCACACACATATATGCAGTATATTTAAGGACGAGCTTAAGAACACGACGTGAATTCTGAAACTACATAATGCCTTGAAATTCGGTTAGGTTCCAGTTTTCTGTTTTGCATTCACCCTAAAACTTCACTATTGTTCGATTTATGAAAAATTTTCGCCTTAGTTATTCACAAAAGTCGCAGTTTCTGAAATCCACTTGAAATAAATCTTTTATGAGTCTAAATTATTGACAAACTTAATCACTGATTGAATTAATAATGATGGATTTTTGTGGTTCAGATAAAATACAGCGATAAAAATATATTGTCAAAGTTCAGAATCTTGCTATCATTAAAGCAAAATAGGCGTCTGAAATTTCGAGAATCCCAACTTTTAAAGTCAATTATGTAGTGAATTAATTAATCCAAAATAATTCTAAATATGTTCTTGGAAATTTGGGAATGTCTGCTCTTGAATGAGTAATAACAATACCTCCTCTACTGCTTACTTTCACACAAGTTTTTTCTTATTATAAGACGTTGTCGTAACTTTAATTAGATGTCACTTTTAATCACTCAGGCTTCCATAAAACCAATTACGTTATTATAATCATCAACAGAACTATAAACGACTGAGTTATAAGTTTAAAAGAGATTTTATGCAAATAACAGCTTCACATATGCCTGTATATATTATCCATTTCGTGTGCAACTGCATTAGGCATAGAATGAAAAGAAAAACATATAGTTATTCGTAGAATCAGGAGACACAACAAATGGATTGAATTCCAACTTGCTACGTCTCAAAATCTGTTATGACTGGCATGAAATGCAGCTTCGTTTGTCGATTGCACTGTGAACAAGTCTGAGTTGCTCTTCTTTGTCAGATTCGGTGGAGGATCAGAGAGAAGCGCGAAGACGGCCAGTGTCAGTCAATCGCATACTGGTCATTTGACAAGCGAAGAAGTGCTCGCTAACTGACAGGTGCCAGAAGAAAGGTAAGGGTTCGTACCGAAAGATGAAAACACAAAAACCTGGGAATGGCGGCATTTGTGAGTAGATTCCTGGACATGTGTTGGATGCACTCTGACGACTGTCGCAGTGGAACAGTCGAGCAACCGGGCAGAGAGAACCTAAATTACAAGTCTGCACGGCAGACGCCGGTACAGCAGAAAAAAGAAGCTTCGTAGGATGAAGAGGTGTGGCCCCCTGTTTAACCAACATTACCCTGTTCAGATAAGTCACGGGAAGCGGCCGGATAACGTCGTCTACAACCGCCGACATTTCGACAATACTGCAGTTTTTCCCTGGGAAATGACAGGATGTGCACGTGTCGAAATATCGTCGATTGTAGACGACGTCATCCGCCCGCATTCCCGTAAGTTATCTGAACAGTGTACACGTCGGCAGAAACTCAGGTCTTCTGTCAATGCGTGTTATTTCTGTTGACTATTGTCAGCACTGTACACACACACTCCGCAAGCACGTCTCGTAAGATAACCGTTATTCTTATCGCTGCCGCCTCATTTTGTTTTATATCTACTTATGGATTATTCATCCATTTACCTCCCCAAGAAGCAACTACGAATAGATACCGACGCCACTGGCCATCCTCGCTGGACATCTCAAGAGACAGTTCATAGTCAGTTCCTACAATGGGAAAGTTATAGCTGACTTCTATCATAGGACTTCTCTTCAGCACGACAACTACAATTTGTCTCGATTATGGTTTCCTTATGTTATATTAAGGCACCGTATTTCATGAAAAATTATCTAGTTGCAGCATGCAATCAATTTTTGACGAAGTAAATCTCGGGTGAACAGCCTGGTAAGAGTGTGCATAGGACACAATATTTCGGCAATCGACCATGTTGCCATCATCAGGTACGCTGATGTACTGACTGGCGGTGGGCCGGCGCCAGGTATATACAGGGTGTTACAAAAAGGTACGGCCAAACTTTCAGGAAACATCCCTCACACACAAAGAAAGAAAATATGTTATGTGGACATGTGTCTGGAAACGCTTACTTTCCATGTTAGAGCTCATTTTATTACCTCTCCTCAAATCACATTAATCATGGAATGGAAACACACAGCAACAGAACGTACCAGCGTCACTTCAAACACTTTGTTACAGTAAATGTTCAAAATGTCCTCCGTTAGCGAGGATACATGCATCGACCCTCCGTCGCATGGAATCCCTGATGCGCTGATGCAGCCCTGGAGAATGGCGTATTATATCACAGCCGTCCACAATACGAGCACGAAGAGTCTCTACATTTGGTACCGGGGTTGCGTAGACAAGAGCTTTCAAATGCCCCCATAAATGAAAGTCAAGAGGGTTGAGGTCAGGAGAGCGTGGAGGCCATGGAATTGGTCCGCCTCTACCAATCCATCGGTCACCGAATCTGTTGTTGAGAAACGTACGAACACTCCATCGTGCATGAACCACTTGTTGTGTCGTACTTGTAAAGGCACATGTTCTAGCAGCACAGGTAGAGTATCCCGTATGAAATCATGATAACGTGCTCCATTGAGCGTAGGTGGAAGAACATGGCGCCCAATCAAGACATCACCAATAATGCCTGCCCAAACGTTCACAGAAAATCTGTGTTGATGAAGTGGTTGCATAATTGCGTGCGGGTTCTCGTCAGCCCGCACATGTTGATTGTGAAAATTTACAATTTGATCACGTTGGAATGAAGCCTCATCCGTAAAGAGAACATTTGCACTGAAATGAGGATTGACACATTGTTGGATGAACCATTCACAGAAGTGTACCCGTGGAGGCCAATCAGCTGCTGATAGTGCCTGCACACGCTGTACATGGTAGGGAAACAACTGGCTCTCCCGTAGCAACGTGCTCAACGTTACCTTGTACAGCAGCAACTTCTCTGACGCTGACATTAGGGTTATCGTCAACTGCACGAAGAATTGCCTCGTCCATTGCAGGTGTCCTCGTCTTTCTAGGTCTTCCCCAGTCGCGAGTCATAGGCTGGAATGTTCCGTGTTCCCTAAGACGCCGTTGCTTCGAACGTCTTCCTGTCGGACACCTTCGTTCTGGAAATCTGTCTCGATACAAACGTACCGCGCCACGGCTATTGCCCCGTGCTAATCCATACATCAAATGGGCATCTGCCAACTCGGCATTTGTAAACATTGCACTGACTACAAAACCACGTTCGTGATGAACACTAACCTGTTGGTGCTACGTACTGATGTGCTTGATGCGAGTACTGTAGAGCAATGAGTCGCATGTCAACACAAGCACCGAAGTCAACATTACCTTCCTTCAATTGGGCCAGCCGGCGGTGAATCGAGGAAGTACAGTACATACAGACGAAACTAAAATGAGCTCTAACATGGAAATTAAGCGTTTCCGGACACATGTCCACATAACATCTTTTCTTTATTTGTGTGTAAGGCATGTTTCCTGAAAGTTTGGCCGTACCTTTTTGTAACACCCCGTATAGGACAATCCCGCTCCTCCCTCAGGCGCTTCCTATGAGTCGGAGCGGTCCGCGCCCCGCTCGCGATCCAGGTACAGCGTCTGTTCTCCCGCCGTCTGGGCGCTGTGTCCTATATATACCTGTCGCCGGCCCACCGCCAGAGTACATCAGTGCACCTGACGATAGCAACGTGGTCGATTGCCGAAATATTGTGTCCTATGCCCGCTCATACCAGGCTGTTCACCCGAGATTTATTTCGTCATAATATACGCCTGGAGAAATTGAAGAATCACAATACATTTTTGTTATTCTTTTTTACGAATCTCTGTATGCAAAATTTTCTACTTAGATAGTAGAAACAAACCACCTCAAAAAATTAAATTCGTTCCCATCAGTTAACGAACAACTGCCCAACTAAAGCCGACAATGTCTTACGCATCTGGTTTATTCATGAGATTCATACAAGTAACGTGTGCAGTTCCAACCACACTTGCGAAGACTCCAAGGCACTCAGTCTCAGGCTCCACAGTGGCACGGCGACTGCATGGGGCTGACCTCTTTGCCCAACGAGCTGTACCATACGTTCCGTTGACAGCCGCACATCGGCGGCTCCGTTGACGATGGTGCCAAGGGCATAGTCACTCAACCAACGAAAAATGGGGTAGCGCGCTCTTTGCAGCTAAGAGCAGATTCAGTCTGAGTAGTGATTCTGGACGAACTGTCATCTGGCGGGAGGTGAGAAGGCTTTAGGCACCCAGGAACAACGAACATGATCGTTTTGGTGGTCCAGATGTTAAAGTGTGGGCAGGCATAATGTTGCATAAACCTTGAACGCGGTACCCTCACCATTCAACGTTATTGTGACGCTGTAATCCTTCACCATGTGCGTCTTTTCAGTTGTGCATTAGACCATGACCTCACTTTTATGGATGGAAATGCACGACCGCTTTTAATAAAGCAGGCGAATGAGCTCAAGTAGCGAGAGGATACTCGGCGAATGTATTGGCCTGCTCGTTCCCCCTACTTAAATCCCATCGAGCACGTGTGGGATGCACTGGGGGAGGCGTATTGCAGCTCGTCCATATGCGTCAATGGCCAGTTGTCAATCACGCAGGTGGAGGCTTGGAAAGGTATACTACAGCAACTCGTCACCAACCTTGTGGCCAGCACCGCAGCACGTTTCAGACTATGCATTCATGTCCATGGGGATCACATACCTTTTTAAGAATCATGTTACACCTCTTTAATATCCAGGACACCATTATGAATCGTGGCGACTTCAGCGTAATAGTTGTCTTTAAATAAAAGTGTCACTTCTGTTCGTCTCATTCACTGTTTCTTTCCATTACCTTCTCTATTATATTGTTGCAAATCTTTCTAATGTATGGTCCAAGTTTCATCGGGTTATGTTATCTGTCAGTGACACGTCATCCCAAAGTTACTTTCGTCCTTAAGTTTTGCACACCAGTGAAGTTTAGACACGTTCCTGTTGAGTCAGTCCGTTATTGATATCTAAAGATATGGAGGCCGCATCTCTAGGCAACGTTTACATCGGCGTCTCGCTAGGCGGCAGCCGAGTTCAGTTATGAGGCTATAAAGCGTCGTACGCGGACCGGTTCGTGGTCTTGCCAGCTCCAGCGAATGAGAGTGTTAGTGGGGCTTGTGGGACAGCTGGGTAGCTGTTCACACGAGTAGATGCCGCATGGTCGGCGCAGTGTTTCCTGGGACGGAAGCTCTCGGTGACGTCATTTATAGCATATGTTCGCAGTCTCACCTGAAAGTAAAGTGGAGTTCCAAATTATGTCTTGAGTCTAAATCCAGAATTGGTGTGAAAATGTTACGCCTGGTGGGTCAGCTAGTTTTCCGTTGAGATTGCGAGCTTTTTATGCACTGCTGAATGTGCTGATTATCTAAAAGTCAACAGGCACAACAAGTACAGTAAGTGTCATTTGGTAACTCCGCTGGATTCTGCCGTATTGCTTGAGGATTTTCATAGCATGAAAAGCAAGAAGAACGGAAACTAATAAACGGTGAGCTTTACAGTTTAGTAGCCAAACACCTGTCGGCATCTGGTATAAATATAGGTCATTGATTAACTTTGTTTATTAGTTTGATGGCGTCTGGGAGCGTTTGTGTCCAAGTTGTATGCTGTAGTGCTACACTGTGTTGTCAGATTGTTCACCGATCTCTTCAGTATTTAATATTGGCTAGCTGCCGTTCAGCATTCTGATTAATTATTTTGAAGGTTACTGGTGTAGTGTTTTTAAAACTATATACACTGCTTGACAGTTACTAAGGAACGGATGACACTTGCTAAGGGACAACTTCCAACAACATCCGACCACTGATAATAAAAGAGTGTGTAGAGGTTGGAGGGTTTAAGTGCAGCGAAGCCTGTCACAAACGCTCTGTGTGCATTCGACAGTTCGTGCAGTACGGAGTTGGACGAAGGTTGTTTTGGAACCGATTAGTACCACACTCCGTGTGGTACGGCATCATGTCTGCAAGACATCTTTTGAATGCTTAAGATTGTGGACTGGCTGTTGGACGGCTCGAAGCCTGTCAAAGCGTCACTACTATGGTCATAGTAATGGGTGTGTCCAAATGTGTCATCTCGCGCGAATAAAAAAAGGCCATCGTCGACGTATCACTACACTGCAAGAGGATCGATATGTAGCTCGGTGAAAAGGGAGAGACACCTCACTCCCAGACACGCTGCTGCAGACGTTTTCAGCCACTACCGGTACTTGTGTCTCTGCCACAGCCATTTCGCGGCGATTAAATCTAGCTGGTTGTAAGCCTGTTAAATACAAACCACTTCTACCACACCATCAACGACAAAGAGTTCGTTGGCGTTGGGAGCACACTGGTTGCAGTCAGCAGCAGTGGTCGAGAGTAATTCATGAGATATGTAAGAGACTGTAATTAAATGGATGAAATAAGGAATGAAACAATAAGATCAGATTTAAAAATCATTTCAGTTAATGGCAAGATAGAAGAAAATAACGAACTAGAAGGATCATGTTGACAGAATATACAAAACAGATTGGTAAAAAAAGATAATGGGTCATCAGCCAACTGGAAAGACCTCGTAAGAGATGGATGGATTGACGATAGAGACCGGAACAGGTGACTGTAACACCTAATCCTTGGAAGGAGATGATGATTATTACACCTACTCCTTAGTTGATTTCTTGTTTATATCTCTGTATTCACCATCCAAAAGGTCATGTTCTTCCTGCCACTGCAGTGCAACATTATTTCATTGTTGTCAGTAGTACATGCCATATGTGCAATTTTCTACATCCTCGCCAAGCCCAGAGGCACGATCTTTCCGCCTTCCTACTATTCGTTACGTTGTCGAACTTAATTCAGCAGACTCGTTATGGACGGCAGACCTCCTGCAGCCTTAGACGGCAGCCTTAGGAGGCCCCCTGGCTGCGGAGGCCGCTCCCAGCACTCACCAGCGACTCCGGACCCGGCGAGGCGAGGTGCGGCGAGGTGAGGCCAGGCAAGCTGAGGAATTCCGCTCATGGCATGGCCGCTTCCCGAGGTGGGAATAGCCAGATTGGCACCGTGCAGTCACCATACTCTCGGCAAACCAAAATGGAAATAAGGTTACTAACATTTATTTTAATGCGATTGACGGCTTCGAAATTGTAATATTTATACTCACGACCGGTTTTGCAGCATTTTAGCTGCATCATTGGATCTAATAAAATCATGTTCCGATCGAGAAAGATCCGAAAGAGAATGGAATGACCCACCGTTCATAGTCCGCAATTTTTCGCTAAGTAGCGGTAGTCAGATGTAAAATAGCAGAAAATAACATAGAACGCTCCCGAGACACTAAGAGCAACAGTATTTGCTTAGCTGACGGGTGATCAAAACCGATCGTTCGTGATCACCTATGGAATTAAGTAAAATAGTTCGTTCCGACACCCCGTCAGTTACCTCACAATACAGTGGACGCACTTGCTGTAGGTAAATGAGAGACGGTGAGCTGCTTATTTTTGCGTGCTCTCATAGAAGATTATGCACTATCGGTTTTGATCATTATTTCGATACAATAGGACCCGTAAGCTAACCAGATACAGCTGGGACCTCGTTTTACTCTCTTTGCTGATTTAATGCACTAAAGAAATAAAAAAAAATTCGTTCAGAATTCTTAAACTTATTGCAGATAGCCATCTAATGCCCATGTTCAGTGGCCGGCCGAGGTGGCCGAGCGGTTCTAGGCGCTCCAGTCCGGAACCGCGCTGCTGCTACGGTCGCAGGTTCGAATCCTGCCTCGGGCATGGATGTGTGTGATGTCCTTAGGTCAGTTAGGTTTAAGTAGTTCTAAGTTCTAGGGGACTGATGATCTCAGCTGTTAAGTCCCATAGTGCTCAGAGCCATTTGAACCATTTGAACCCATGTTCAGTAATGATTCTATTCAGTGCACAAATACCTTATCTGTTCACAATGTAACACATATTAGACCTGATTAGAAACTTCACACCTCTAAACCTTTCATTGTTTGTATAACATATATTTGTTCGTCTAATGTTGGCCATTCAATAATTTTAGAATCCGGCAATACTTTATAATTGCTAAACACGAACGGGAATTCGATATACGTTCTAATCTCCTTCTGCTCTCTCTCTCTGTTCATCTCCTGCTCCCCCCATCTTTATCCATCTCCTCATTTCTCCCTTTCTCTGTACATCTCCTTTTTCCCCCCTCTCTCTGTCCATCTCCTCCTTACCTCTCTCTTTACCCATCTCCTCATGCTTCCCTCCCTCCATCTCTCTGTCCAAACTCTTCCCCTGCCCACCTCCTTCTCCCCCTGTCTTTATCCATCTCCTCATTTTTCCTTTTCTCTGTCCATTTCCTCCTCCACCTCTCTTTTTCCATCTCCAAATTCCTCCCTCTCTTTTTCTACCCAAACTCTTCCTCTCTCTCTCTCTTTCTCTCCATTTCCTCCTTCCTCATGTCTATGAACATTTTCTCCCTTCTTCTCTGTCCATCTACTCCTTCCTTTCTCCCTGATCTGGAGTCCTATTTATTGGTATTGTAAACTCAGTCATAACTTGATAAGCTATAAATACAACTTTTTTGTTTTCTTTGATAATGCCTGCGAGGAAGAAAACAGAACAATTCACTGTTTTTTTCATAATTGAAACTTACGCTACAGCTGTAAATTTTTTTTCCACTGAAGTCTGGCACAACCCGATTTTGTGGATTTAGTCCCTTCTTCAAGTGCAACTGTAAATTTAAAAAAGGAAAAAAAAAAGAAACCTGCTCTGAAGAATAAGACTCATGAGAGGCTACCAGTAGTAGAAAAGCAAAATATATAGGTAATAATCTACATACCCAAAATCAGTACAGAGTGTGCATGTCCTAGTAAGTTAAAAGGCGTCGCATCTGCCGTACATGGCTCATCAGACGAGCAGGAGTATGGGAAAGTGATCACGCTCGAATCACCTTTCAAATGTGCCTGACGTAAGTCAATTATATGTTACGAGCGCCGGCGAGAGCCCAAAGTCTAAATAAACCCAACTAGAGCGGAATTAGGGGTTACATTAAATGGCAGCAGCTACAAAACTGAGCCATAAATAGCTACATCTACTGAAGGTCAACCGAAGTCAAGTTCGCACAGCGCTGTTATTAACAGGTTGCACGTAAATTGACGTAACTGTAAGAAACAAAACGCAGCAGTTACGTCAATACATGTATGTATTGGGACTGGATATGCGTCCTAATCTCCTCCTATGGCTCTCTCTGTCCATCTGCTCCCTCTCCTCTCTTCGTTAACCCCCTCCACCACCCCCTGTCCCTGTGCATCAGCTCCTCACTATGTCCCTGTTCATCTTCTCGAACTCCCCTCTTTCTCATCTCCTTTTCCCCCTTCTTTCTCTATTTCCTGCTTCCTCCTCTCCATGCCCATTTTCTCCTCTCCCCCTCCTCTCCCCCTCTCAGTCCATTTCCTCTGCCAGCTCTCTCTGACCTCGATTTACTGTTATTCCAAAGAAAACCTCAATTAGGAGCTGAAGCCGCTTAAAATAAATGGTTAAATCAGTCGGAATCATTGGCATACGAGGTATGACAGAGACCTGTTGGATTTGTGAGGACAATAGCTTCCATGACAGTATCTCGCAAAGTTTTAATTCAGGAAAGGGTAAGCTCACAAAGTTTTGTGCAATACAGATTCCTTAGTAGCTTTCTAATAACAAGCCAATAAGCCGTAAGTACCTCATTCCTGATCTCTGTCAAAACCTACAGCGAGGAGGAAAACAATACATTATATTGATGAATATACAATTTTTTGTTTCAAATTGTAAGCAGCGTTTCCCAGAAATGTTATGACGAACATCGAGGGGTTGTAGAGGGTGTCTTGAGATACAAACCAGGATTGGCAACTATGTCCGCAAACGTCAGTGACACTACAGAGCTTCGAAGCTACAGGCGCTGTCGCCTGCCACTAGGCCACCCTTTCGGCAGCAAACATGACTTTGTACACTGACGAACCATAGACGGAACGTCTCGCAGTGTTGTTTGTTATTAAATGATCACGACTGATTACCACGATCGCCAGCAGAGAAGATAGCTGCTGCGTAGACAGGTCTTGTCTCCTATGAATGTCATGCTCTGTTCCATTGGTGGATGACGGTTTCCGATGCGGCTTGCCATTTGCAGTTTATTTTTCTCAAGTATACCGACAAACAATGGAGATTTTAGAGGGTTCCAGGAGAAAAATAAACTGCAGATGGAAAGCCGTGTCGGAAACCGTCATCCCCCGCGGCAACAGAGCATCATATTCATAGGGTACAAGACCTTCTTACGCAGTAGCTAGCTCCATTTTCTCCACTGACGATCATGGCAATCAGTCGCGATCACTGAATAACAAACAAAATTGCGAGACATTCTACCTAAGTTAAGTCAGTGTACATAACCAAGTACGTTGCCGAAGAGGTGGCCTAATGGCAGGTCCCGCTGCCTGTAACTCCGACACACTGTATCGTCACTGGATGACGCCTCCGGATACGGCTTCCGGTCCTAGATTTATTCCTCAAGACACCCTCTACAATCCCTTGAAGCATTTCGCAACATTTCTGGGACACCCTGTGTATGCAAAAATAATATACAGGGTGGTCCATTGATCGTGACCGGGCCAAATATCTCACGAAATAAGCATCAAACGAAAAAACTACAAAGAACGAAACTTGTCTAGCTTGAAGGGGGAAACCAGATGGCGCTATGATTGGTCTGCTAGACGGCGCTGCCATAGGTCAAACGGATATCAACTACGTTTTCTTAAATAGGAACCCCCATTTTTTATTACATATTCGTGTAGTACGTAAAGAAATATGAATGTTTTAGTTGGACCACTTTATTCGCTTTGTGATAGATGGCGCTGTAATAGTCACAAACATATGGCTCACAATTTTAGACGAACAGTTGGTAACAGGTAGATTTTTAAATTAAAATACAGAACGTAGGTACGTTTGAACATTTTATTTTGGTTGTTCCAACGTGATACAAGTACCTTTGTGAACTTATCAATTCTGAGAATGCATACTGTTAAAGCGTGATTACCTGTAAATACCACATTAGTGCAATAAATGCTCAAAATGATGTCCGTCAACCTCATTGCATTTGCCAATAGGTGTAACGACATTCCTCTCAACAGCGAGCAGTTCGCCTTCCGTAATGTTCGCACATGCATTGACAATGCGCTGACGCATGTTGTCAGGCGCTGTCGGTGGATCACGATAGCAAATATCCTTCAACTTTCCCCACAGAAAGAACTCCAGGGACGTCCGATCCAGTGAACGTGCGGGCCAAGGTATGGTGCTTCGACGACCAATCCATCTGTCATGAAATATGCTATTGAATATCGCTTCAACCGCATGCGACCTATGTGCCGAACATCCATCATGTTGGAAGTATACCGCCATCCTGTCATGCAGTGGAACATCTTGTAGTAACGTCGGTTGAACATTATGTAGGAAATCAACATACACTGCTCCATTTAGATTGCCATCGATAAATTGCGGGCCAGTTATCCTTCCTCCCACAATGGCGCACCATACATTAACCCGGAAAGGTCGCTGATGTTCCACATGTCTCAGCCATCGTGGATTTTCCGTTGCCCAATAGTGCATATTATGCTGGTTTACATTACCGCTGTTGGAGAATGACGCTTCGTCGCTAAACAGAACGCGTGCAAAAAATCTGTCATCGTCCCGTAATTTCTCTTGTGGCCAGCGGCAGAACCGTACACGGCGTTCAAAGTCGTCGCCATACAATTCCTGGTGCATAGAAATATGGTACGGGTGCAATCGATGTTGATGTAGCATTCTCAAAACCGACGTTTTTGAGATTCCCGATTCCTGCGCAGTTTGTCTGCTACTGATGTGCGGATTAGCCGCGACAGCAGCTAAAACACCTACTGGGGCATCATCATTTGTTGCAGGTCGTGGTTGACGTTTCACATGTGGCTGAACACTTCCTGTTCCCTTAACATAACTATCCGGCGAACGGTCCGGACACTTGGATGATGTCGTCCAGTTACCGAGCAGCATACATCAACAAGATATCGACCTTTTCCGCAATTGGTAAACGGTCTATTTTAACACGAGTAATGTATCACAAAGCAAATACCGTCCTCACTGGCGGAGTGTTACGTCATACCACGTACTTATACGTTTGTGACTATTGTAGCGCCATCCATCACAAAGCGAAAAAAGTGGTACAACTAAAACATTCATATTTCTTTACGTGCTACACGTATATGTAATAAAAAATGGTGGTTCATATTTAACAAAACGTAGTTGATATCCGTTTGACCTATGGCAGCGCCATCTAACGGGCCAACCATAGCGCCATCTGGTTTCACCCTTCAAGCTAGACGAGTTTCGTTCTTTGTACTTTTTTCGTTTGATGCTTATTTCGTGAGATATTTGGCCCGGTCACTATCAATGGACCACCCTGTATACACTGCCAGAAAAAAATTTGTGCACGTGGAGAGACGACGTCGATTTTGATCCCATAACGACATACCCCACCTGTGAGACAGTAGATATACTGTTAATGGTTTCAGCGTCGCCCGTCAACGGCTAAATTAGTGGCCAGCAACGAGGGCGCCGTCTGTGTCTACCATTTAATAGTAAACGCTCACAACCAGCGTGGTCCAGACGCGTGAAGCAAGCAGGAAACCATGCCATGGAGACTCACTTGTGCTTCCTACAGCCAACTGAGCGATTTTGAAGGGAGTCAAATGTGGCCTTCCGAGTGGTGCGATGGTCCTATCGGAGAATTGCCGCACAAGTTGGACGTGTTGCCACACAAATTGGATGTGCTGCTTCATTTGTGCTACGATGCTGGTATAAGTGGTCATGTAAACATTCGCACACTCACAGATGAGGTTCTGGACGTCCAAGCAGCATAGACGGCCGCCAGGATCGTCGCATTGTAAGGGCGGCGGTGTCATATCGTAGAGGACCAATTAGAGGGCTTTTGAGGCCTGACGTGTCAACACGAACTGTTGCGAACCGGTTAGTAGCAGTGAGACTACAGGCACGCACATCTCTAGGCCGTCTTCCACTCATGCTACAACATCGATGTGCAGGGGTCGACTGCTGCCGTCAGAGGATCGCTTGCAAGATGGAATGTTTCAGCAATGAAAGCGGATTCTGCCTGTACGCAAGTGATGGTCGTTTGCACGTGCCGCATAGACCCGGTGAGCGCTGTCTAACAGAGTTCACTCGTCCAAAACAAACCCCAGGCCTTATGATCTGGGGTGCAATAAGCTTCAATTTTCGTTCACCTTTGGTGTTTCTGGAAGGGACGCTAACTAGCACTCGGTACGTGTAGAATATTGTTAGACCTGTTCGCTTGCCGTTCTTGTAACAGGAGAGTGATGTATTGTTCCAACAGGATAATGCTCACCCGCACACTGCTCGTGGAATTCGACGTGCTCTGCAAGTCGTGCAGCAACTTGTATGGCCAGTACGATGCCATGACTTGTCTCCCATCGAGCACATGTGGGATGTGATGGGACGAGATGTCACTTGTGCACATTGCAATGATTCTTTATTTAAGTGACCATTAAGGCACTCCAACCCCAGTTCTCGATACCAGTAATATCGTTCTACTTTTCTGCGAAGTAACAGAATTATTTTTGTGACAATATTCACATTTGGTTTTATTAATGTATAGGTATTCCGATGTATCGATATATTACAGTGATATGGTTCTTGTGTGTATTCATTTCACTGAGACTGTCATAATCTTTGACTTATTTGTAACCATTTTGGCGCGAATGCGCGCAGAGCAGTCTTTGTTTCACTTTGCAGAAGTTAAGTTGTTATTTCGCTTTGTAAAAGAACAGTAAAGTCTTGTGTTTGGTTGAAGTGGAAATTAAATATACGAAGATTGATACAAAACTGTTTTGTTGATGATGTGACAATTAGGAAGAATTAAATGTGAATTTACAAGAAATTTAATAAAAATGTGGATCGTGAATACCAAGTCAAAAATTATTTCTACCATACCATTGTTCTGATCTGAGATTATTTGATCATTAAGAATTTCCTGAAAAACGCATTTTTTAGGTCTTCAAATATTGCTAAAATCAGATCTGGACCCTCTAGCAATCAAAGTGGAATCACCCTAGAATCAACAAGATGAGCCATAACAACTTCGACGAAATCTGCGTGGGAATCCATTCAAGATAAGTGCCATTATTAATGACTTTTTTTACAGTGACTTCATTATTCCCATTCTGACGACACCCTCCACAGTCAATAATTTTGTTGTTGCCCGATAAAGCGAACATATGCTGCGTGAGCAACATTATTAATCTGATTTCTAACCTACTTTGCAAGTGGTGGTATTGTTAGAACGTCAAGCAACAAGTCTTATAGATGTGAATCGGGCGAGCAGCCGTGGAATAGAGTACCCCAGGACAGTGTTCGACATCTATATGATCTACTCGATGCCAGAGTCATCGCCTGCATTGCCGCTCATGGAGGCTACACCACGTACCAATATGAATGTTTCAGCATGGGTCGATACCTGGTATCTCAGAATCACTTGTGCTATTGATTTGCAAATGTAATTACTTCATGTACTCAATATGCGTTGTTCCCACAACAAATCATCAGTGAATTGGAAACCTCTTCAAGCAGGTACTAACATTTTTCTGGCTGTGTGTATGGTAGAAACAATCTGTCTAATGGTTCAAATGCGCTGCTGTCGTAGTTAAAAGTGACTACTAGACACAATATAAAAAAAGAAATTTTCACTATACAGAACAGGATTTTCTTTCTCGCAATCTGAATGCTTATTAGGGTATTCAGTTGCGAGGACGCGTTGTTTGGCCTAATTATGCTGGTAGGGATAATTGGTGAATGACTCGACTTGTGAATAGGAGGGATGCTACTATCCGACGATATTGGCAACAATGGATGAACAATGACCGATAACGGTGTCAAGAACGAAGTGGCCAGTGTAGAGAGTCAACAAGAGGTCTGAGCAATCGTTAGAGAGGCATTCACACCCTCCTGATGTTTCAGTCAGCACAGTGACCATCAATAGAAAGGTCAGGGAAAGGGGCTGCCGGTAGGAGCACGGCGAATCATTCAACTTCTGAATAGCAGGGATGCTACTATTCGACGAGGTTGGCAAGAATGGGTGAACAGTGGGCGAGCACGGTGTCAAGAAGAATCGCTCGATCTACAGAGTCGACAGACCGAGAGGACCGAGCAATCATCAGAGAGGCATTCAGACCCTCGGACTCATCATTACCATCGATCCGACGCGCAACTGGTGCTTCAGTCAGCACAATGACCATTAACAGGCAGCTCACAGAAGGGGGATGAACTCACGGCTCCCCTTGCGCCGACTACCATTGACCTCTGTACACCAACAAGGGCGTTTCCAATGGCGTCAGGGACATTCGGCCTGGAATCTCATTGATTGGAGTAGGCTTGTCATCAGCGATGAGTCCTGCTTCGAACTGAGCCCAGATGGTCAGCTAAGACGTGTGTGGAGATGCTACAGACACCGTTGGAATAGCCACCTAACCGTCGTCCGCCATACGGCCACACTAACAGGAGTGATGGTCCAGAGTGCGATTTTCGATTACTCGGCAGGACCCTTGGGTTGTGATCCGCGGCATCATTACAGCAGAGCGGTATGTCGACGATATTCTATGGTCCGTTTTGTTGTCCTGGCAAGCCATTCTGAGCTTACACATCAGCACACAGCAAGAACTTCTGCTGCTTGTCTTCGTGCCTGCCAAACCCTGCCTTATCACCAACGTCGCTGTATCTCTACTCAATTCAGAACGTTTGGAGCATTATGGTCAGGGCCCACCAACCAGCTCCAGATTTTGATGACCTATCGCGCCAATCGGACAGTATTCAATATCCGTCAGGAGAACACCCAACAACTCAATCAATGCCAAGCTGAATAACTGCTTGTGTAAGGACCAGAGATGGATCAACAAGTTATTGACTTGCAGAATTTGTGAAGCTCTTTCTCTTGAATAAATCATCCAATTTTTCTGAAATAGTAATTATTTGAAAATCACCAGTTTGCTTTTCATTTATTATAATGTTGTTCTACCAAGAACCGACGGAAGATTCTGTTAATGTAGTAATTATTTATTTGTCCGTACACGCACATCACATCTAACTGACGCCGTCTTATTCTGATAATGGCTTCGTAGTGCATTCTAGTTTTTTGTTTAAGTGAGTGTAAAAATTTGGAGTAAATCGGTGTCAAAATTTCAAACCAATCAGTGGAGAATTTTGAGACGTTTAAGATTTTGAACAAACGAACATTTACATTGTTTATTTATCTAGATAATTTCACTTCTCCTTTCGACTTCCAAATTAATTTCACTGGTCTACCTAAGACAAACTACTAAGCTCATGGACACTATACATCATCTGTAGCTTATCATGTTACTACTCTAACGTCATTGAAAGTATTGTTTTTATTACTCTAGTGACGCATTGACCCTTTTTTTAAAAGTTGAGCGAGTGTACTGGCATAAAACGTGAAATGGAGTCTCTTAGAGCAGTTTCCAGAGAATTAAATAACACTAACATCGTGAATGTGTAAAAAGTGTTTACTTTCAAATGAATAACACAATTACAGAACGAATTGGTCATACAGAAATATATACCACGTAAGTTTTCGGCACATTTGATGTTCATTAACTTTAAAATCATTGCCTGAATTATTCTGTTAAGGAAATAATGAATGATATATAATCACATTCGTGTCACGTAAATGCGAACGAAAGACTTTTTGTTTACATTAGAGCACCGAACCAATAACGACTAAAAAACCAGGCCCAGCACGAAAGCATGGAATTCTGTAAGAGCCCTCTGAAGATGGGTTTGTAACGAATTGAAACTCTTACCGGCTTGATTTAAGTAAATTTATCTAAACCATACCTGTGACTGGTCACCGCTTAAATTATAAAGCTTACAGTGTATATCTGTCGTGTCAGCTTTGCTTCTTTTGCAAAAGAATAAGCAAAATATGCAGTAAGCTGCGATACAGCACACTTCCCCCAGCTGAGACATAACATAATCCTCTCAGTTTCGTTATTTAATTAATGTAGCGTTTTCTTTCTTATTTTCTCATTAAAGTATTCTTTGCTATCGATAGGACGCTCATTTGAACAATTTTATCTCTGCTGCCCTTCCATTTTCATTTGCCTCGAAATAAATGGGAAAAGAGAGGGCATTTGCTTTCTGCCAGTGGATGTTAAATTGAGAGGAAGCGAGACGAGGTGCGTTCGCGTTTTTGTAATAGTTTACTGAATAAACGGTCAAATTTAAAATGTTTCGGTATCAACTATGTCATTTGATAACCTGTTTAATGCAATCTATGTTAGGAACGGAGAGTCCATTTTCAGATAATAATTCTTTGGAAAACATCGTTTATTAACTCTTCTGCTGCTTTCTCTCTAATGGTATTTATAAAAACACTAGTATCGTCTGTAAAAAATAAAAATTTTGCTTGTTGAATGTTTAGTAGAAGGTCATTCACATATTTAAGGAACAGGAAGGGACCCAAAATTGTACCCTGTGGGACTCCCTTTTTGATTTTACGCCAGTCACTAACTGGTGCACTAACGGTATTGTCGGTACTGTTGCACAGCACACATGAACACGCACCGCCAAATAATTGCCTTTTATCACTTACATAAAAATTGCAGCTTCGCTTCCTGCTCCATGCTCCGGCAGGACCCTCCGGAGGAGGCCTCTTCGATGCAACCGCCGCCGCCATCGTCGCGAAGAAGTAAAATGTGGGTTATCGACCTACATGATACGCATATTCAACTTAATTCGATTACACACGTTGTGATTGCTTTGCTTTTTTCTGACGTCCATCTTGTACGCTTTCTTGAAGGCACTGTCTACTCCGCTCAGCTGGTCTTCTGAGTCCTTTGTCGCCCTTATACAAGTACAGAGTTTAAAGCTCTTTGCAGTTCTCTCTGAACATTAATTTTTTCTGATTGCTCAGTCTATAGATTAAATAACTCTTGGGATAGGCTCGGTCCTCTCTCACCCAATTCCCAACTGCTGCACTCCATTCATGTCCTTCGACTGTTTTAACTGCAGTAACTGCACAGGCAAATCATTAATATGAAACGTGAACACAGCGATCCGAAGTTAGGTCACCACCTGTGGAGGACAATGTACTTATCGTGTGGCGACCTCCTTTTAAGTAGTCGTGATGCCAGCCGTAAAAAGGTCCACAAAAAACTCGTACCAAACGTTATTTTGTCAAAAACTGACATATTGAGCCCGTGGTTGTGTACAAAATATAAGTTGACTCTTACACAGAAGGTTACAGTAACAATCCACTTTTTAAAATGCTATTTATTTACTTAAACAACGCCATTACCGGTTTCGAACCGATAGGTTCATCTCCAGACTGCTAGTTCACGTTTTACATTACATTTCGTGTTTTGTTTCCCCACCCGAGGAAACTTGCTTGGAGTGGAGATTGCCTACAACCAAAACAAGATCTGAGACAACGCATTTTTAGTTGTAATTGTGCCTCAAGACGATTTTAAGTGAAGTAACAATTTATTACTATCAAATGTAAGATGCCATTGTAAGTAAACGAAACATCTTCCATTTAATAATAATAATTTGTTTCCGTCATTTAAAATCGCCGTGAGGCACAATTACAATTAAAAAGTAGTCGTCTCAGATCTTGTTTTGGTTGTAGGACATCGCCATTTCAAAGAAGTTTCACAAGGTTGGGAAACAAAACACGAAATGTAGTGTAAAACGTGAACTAGCCGTTTGAAGATGGACCTATCAGTTCGAAACCGGTAACGGCGCTGTTTAAATACCGGTACAAACATAGCATTTTAAAAAGTGGCTTGTTGCTGTAATCTTCTGTGTAAGAGTCAACCTATATTTCGTACCAAACGATTTTGTTCAGATACTCCCTGATACTTAGCTTTTAGCTAAGTTCAGAAACATCACAACCATCCGGTTATACCTATTCAGGGGCAGCCTCGAGTGATGTCTTCTTATGCATTGATGTTCTACAAAGAGCATACAGCCTTTCATATCGGCTGAAAAACAGTTTAGTGAGGGTGCAACTTGTCCAGATTCTTCTTCACAGCCCATCGTTGCGAATGCTTATTTTTTCTGGCACTGGCGCATCTCTGGTGTCGCTTCCTTTACATTAATGGGCAGAAAGAGTGAATGGGTTGTGCAGAGTATTCACAAGGGAGTCACTTCGAGTGTGCACGTGTTGGCGAGCCGCCTTAGGAAATAAACATGCTTCCGAGTTTAACGACAGCCGAGAGGGCTAACGAACAAAAACTACCTGTTTGTCTGCCAGCGGGCAGCAGTAGCGTCCTGTTTAGGCGGCGTCACCGCGGCTCGACGGCGCATGGCGTCGCCGTCGTAAAAAGTTATCACCCGCCCCGCCACGACTCGTTATGGCGTGAACTCAGCGCCATTCAGCTGAGCACCACTCAGGTTGCGCAACGCGCGGGGGCTTACCGTCGCCGTCCCACGTCGTGACGCTGTTAAGACAACATTCCCGTACTTCATTTTGTGGTGTCACCGCCAGACACCACACTTGCTAGGTGGTAGCTATAAATCGGCCGCGGTCCATTAGTACATGTCGGACCCGCGTGTCGCCACTGTGTGATCGCAGACCGAGCGCCACCACAAGGCAGGTCTCGAGATACGGACTAGCACTCGCCCCAGTTGTACGGACGACTTTGCTAGCGACTACACTGAAGAAGCCTCGCTCCTTTGCCGAGGAGATAGTTAGAATAGCTTTCAGCTAAGTCAATGGCTACGACCTAGCAAGGCGCCATTAGTAACATTGCATGTATCTAAAGAGTCTCACTTGTATCACCACAATCTCCAGATGTACCAAAAGGATGGATTAAAGTTAAGTATTACAGAAGCTACGTACTTTTCTTTATAGCAATCATTACGTATCTTGTTTCAGACCTCACGCACCCTCTTCGGCTTAGCGCGTGCCTGTCGGCTTCCTCTCATTGTGTCTAGGCTGTCTTGTCTAGACACAACACATTTACTCGAGTCCTTCTCGTTTTAGCGTTACAAATAATAATCGGGTGAAGTCCAGCCTCGTCCCATCATCATTTTAGAGAATTTGCATCGGTACTGGCATTTATATTTATAAGAGCCGTAGAATGGGCAAAATCTGAACGAAGGCCAATTGGAAGACCATAAACGAGATATCTCTAGATCGGTGAAAGATGACGTGAACAGGACTCCATTGAGACGAGCTGGTAAATGATAGAATATGGGAGAAAAGGGAAGCATGGAAGAGGCTCTGCGAACGCCTTGTATAAGCAGAAGTTGAAGACTGGCATTTGGTCTTCGAGTCCATAAATAGTGCTTATTCCATTGCTGTTCTTCTCTAAACCAACTATCTGAATGCGAATCCTCCGTGCGGCGAAATCTTATGCAACAGCTCAAGATACCAAATCAGTCTTAACGAGAGCTAAAAGTATCTTTCGGTGTGATTAAGACAAGTAATTTTGTTGTACATTATGATACTGAAGTAACGATATTTTCATGGCACAGTATGCTACTATTAAGGCGCTCTTGACAGAAAGAGTTTTGATGTTTATCACTGAAACTTGCAATAGTGATTCGCCGCTAAGCAAAACCATTTCCAAACATGTTCATCCACTGACGGCACGTGGCATCACTCTACTTCGTTGTTTGCATGCAATCGTTACTCACCATTAGTCTCCACCATCGAATCCATCCCTGTCCGCAGACCCATCTTGAACTCACGTGGTTGACCACAAGTAGCTGCTCCTCTTATTCTTCTTCTTCCTTTACTATTACATGTCCAGCATTACAGGTAACATCTTGATAGACTGAGTTTTTCATTTCCCTTCTCTGCTAGTCTTCTTTTGAGATCTTCAGTGTCCTCTTCTCCTGCTTGCTCCATTGCTCCATTGGAGGCCCTCTATTTCTTTCCTACATAATTATCCATGATTTCAGGCATATTTTGTTTTATTTACTTATTTTTCCAGTTGATCTCTTCGTACAGCTTAACGTGCATCGCTCTAGCTTGCGACAACATATCCAGTTAGAATTCGAGAAGTTTTACGATCATTGATCTGGTACATTTGCCAAACTCAAGTGTTGTTTTTAGGAAGTTTTCCACGCTTGTTTTGGTAAATTCTCGGCTGATACCCAATCTCCCACTTCTGAAAATACGATAAACAAACAGCCAAAATACCATAACACAAAGAATTAGATTTACACTGTCCCTTGCCAATTGACGACTGTTGCGACTGGAAAAGCCTCCGGCCGTAAAGCAAAAATGAAATTGCCAAATCAAGAAAAACATGTCCTCATGCGATGGGATAAAGGCTGGAGAGAGAGAGAAATTTATTTGCCTTTCCCCTCCAACTTGATGCCCATTTTAATGCACAGATAGTATTTTCCATAGATTTCTGTCAATTATAAATTGCAGCAAAATTTCACATTCAAAAACCATTTTGGTAGTACAGATACAGGAATTTTAAGTACCATCTTTCGTTCGGCGTTTACTATTTGGTCAAAAAAGTTCATTCGGGGCTGAGAAAAAGGGAAAGAAAGTTCTGTGTTGCTTACATACCGTAGTCGTCTCTTAAGGATAAGGCGGTCATCAACCCGAAGTTTGTTTTCAAGATCGCAGTGCTTTATTAGAAACGTTTCTGTTGGTGGTGGTATACCGCTGATTTCCTGCGACTCTCCAATTGAATAACCCAGTCAGTTACGTTGGGACCTATAGTTTAACGTCTGAGAAACATATCATGGCTGATGAAATAAAATGACCGTTACGGGTGATTCACATAACTCTGACAATGAACAACGTTGGTGATGTAACAGACCAATGAAGGCTATGACAAGCTATTGGAACTTAGTGTTCTTCTTGTGGTCTTTAGTCCGAAAACTGGTTTGCTGCATCTCTTTTTGCTACTCTATCTTATGAAAGCCTCTTCATCCCCAGCCGGCCGGGGTGGCCGAGCGGTTCTAGACGCTACAGTCCGGAACCGCGCGACCGCTACGGTCGCAGGTTCGAATCCTGCCTCGGGCATGGATGTGTGTGATGTCCTTAGGTTAGTTAGGTTTAAGTAGTTCTAAGTTCTAGGGGACTGATGGCCTTAGAAGTTAAGTCCCATAGTGCTCAGCGCTATTTGAACCATTTTTCTTCATCCCCCAGAAACTACTGCAACCTACAGCCTTCTGAATCTGCTTGCTGCATTCACCTCTTGGTCTGCCTGTACGATTTTTACCTCCCACGCTTCCCTCCTGTACTAAACTGGTGACCCCTTGATGTCTCAGACTGTGTCCTACCAACCGATCCCTCCTTTTTGTCAGTTTGTGCCACAAATTTCTTTTCTCATCAGTTCTATTCATTATATCCTCATTAGTTACGTGAAATACCCTCCCCCCACCCCCCACCCCGCACCTAATTCATCGTTATTCTGTAGCACCACATTTCTTGTCTAAACTGTTTATTGTCCACGTATCACTTCCATACATGTATACAGATCAGACGAATACCTTCAGAAAAGATATGGGAGAGAGTGTCACTGAAATAATACAGGATTTGGGCTGGTCATCATTAAAACAAAGGCGTTTTTCGTTACGACGGAATCTTCTCACGAAATTCCAATCACCAACTTTCTCCTCCGAATGCGAAAATATTTTGTTGACACCGACCTACATAGGGAGAAACGATTGTTGTTGTTGTGTTCTTCAGTCCTGAGACTGGTTTGATGCAGCTCTCCATGCTACTCTATCCTGTGCAAGCTTCTTCATCTCCCAGTACCTACTGCAGCCTACATCCTTCTGAATCTGCTTAGTGTATTCATCTATTGGTCTCCCTCTACGATTTTTACCCTCCACGCTGCCCTCCAGTACTAAATTGGTGATCCCTTGATGCCTCAGAACATGTCCTACCAACCGACCCCTTCTTCCAGTCAAGTTGTGCCACAAACTCCTCTTCTCCCCAATTCTATTCAATACCTCCTCATTAGTTATGTGATCTACCCATCTAATCTTCAGCATTCTTCTGTAGCACCACATTTCGAAAGCTTATATTCTCTTCTTGTCTAAACTATTTATCGTCCATGTTTCACTTCCATACGTGGCTACACTCCATACAAATACTTCCAGAAAAGACTACCTGACACTTAAATCTATTCTCAATGTTAACAAATTTCTCTTCTTTAGAAACGCTTTCTTTCCATTGCCATCTACATTTTATATCCTCTCTACTTCGATCATCATCAGTTATTTTACTGCCCAAACAGCAGAACTCGTATACTACTTCAAGTGTCTCATTTCCTAATCTAATTCTCTCTGAGTCACCTGATTGAATTACACTTCATTCCGTTGTACTTGTCTCGCTTTTCTTGATTTTCATCTTATATTCTCCTTTTAAGACACTGTCCATTCCGTTTAACTGCTCTTCCAATTCCTTCGCTGTCTCTGACAGAATTTCAATGTCATCGGCGAACTTCGAAGTTCATATTTCTTTTCCCTGAAATGTAATTCTTACTTCAAATTTTCCTTTCGTTACCTTTACTGCTTTTCTCAGTATGCAGACTGAACAACGTGAGGGATAGGCTACAATCCTGTCTCACTCCCTTCTCAATCAATGCTTTCGTTTCATGCCCCGCGACTTTTATAACTGACGTCTGGTTTCTGTACAAGTTGTAACTAGTCTCTCGCTCCCTGTAATGTAGCCCTGCTACCAACAGAATTTCAAAGAGAGTGCTGCACGAAATCGATTGCAAAAAGGTTCTCTTCAGGGAATAGAAAAAAAGCGCTGTTGCTATTACAGCCATGAAATACAAATGAAGCACATACGTGTCGTGTCACATTCCGACTTGTGTGAGAGGAAAGGCGGAACCTGGCTGCTGAAACTGCGACAACTACGAAGATATGAGTATGAATAATTCATACTTGCTCTACTGCAACGCATGTTAATACAGCACCGTACACAGGCGTGGGCGCACCGGCCTTCAGCTCGGGGGCGCGTGTCACATTTCGAAAATTGTTGTTCAGATTTGACTCAAAGTAAACGATAGAGATACATACGCCGAGACTGAGCTGTGGTCAACACCCTGCCTTCGAGTCGTCTTCGTTTGGGGCTTGGCCATTCCTCTCCCCCCCCCCCCCCCCCCGCCCTCCCCGAATTCTACATGTAGGTTTTCTATTGTGTTCCTAAACCAATTCATGCGATTTCTGGGATGGTTCTATCTCGAAGACCCTTTGAGGTGAAGAATTCTTTCCTTAGAGATGAAGGCGGGAGGTTTCTGGGAGGGAAAACGCTCTCAATCCCTTTAGCAACAAGAAATGAAACGAATTGTGACGGCCTAGGATGTATAGCTGTTGTCTTACAGCAGATCTCTCTAACATACGTCAATCAGAAGTCTTAAAAGAAATTGTCACACGCGACCATCAAGAAGGTCATTCAGGATACTCCTTGCTGACGACTTACTGCGATATTGATAGTTTCCTAGTGAATCCTTACAAAATTTCACACGTTTGCCTTGACTCAGCGCTTCTCTGCATATCTCTGCTCCATAAACAACGGCTTCGACTGTCGACAATCTCAGATATCTGCAGGTCACGCGTTTGTATGTTTTGAACAGCAGCAATTCTCAATATTTTCGGTGTGGCTCTGCACGTGTAACGTATACTGAAAAGCGATATCACCATAACAGAAATTGGTACGTTTATCTACGACATCACCTTAGTCATGTGTTAACACTGATCTTTCATGTGGTTTGTAAATGTCCTTTGTTTATACGGTGAAGGAAGATTGGTTCAAACGGTTCTGAGCACTATGGGACTTAACTTCTGAGGTCATCAGTCCCCTAGAACTTAGAACTACTTAAACCTAACTAACCTAAGGACATCAGACACATCCATGCCCGAGGCAGGTTTCGAACCTGCGACCGTAGCGGTCGCGCGGTTCCAGACTGTAGCGCCTAGAACCGCTCGGCCACTCCGGCCGGCTGAAGGAAGAAGTAGCCCGAATTCCGGATGTAGAACGTTACGTATATGTTCATACAATTAGCAATATATAATATATGCAAGTGAGTCGGGATGTGAGATGTACCTGGGCTCATCTATGCGAGGGAGGCATAATTGTTACCACAGCAAAGTAAAGTACGAGTATCTTTAGGCAAAAACATGTCACCAGTGATAGGCTGCACAAGCAGAGGAATGGAACTCCTACGCAAGTCATGTCTGAGTTCAGTGGTCATCTCAAATATACTGCGTCTGCAGTTAAATTGTGTTTTGAACCGCACAATATGAATATTACCTGGAAGTTTTACGTCTCCACAATCTTTTATTACGGACGCAACAAACCTGCAAGCGACAATATGCTGCATCAACCAGCACGGTAATAATTGGAAGAGACTCATATGGTCTTTCCTACGTTTCCAAGAGAAAATTACAGTTCGAACTCTTCACTACTTACTGTTTAAGCAGAAAATGGCGCTATGGCTATGTGCAGCAGCTTAATTCTTTTCTGCTGTTTCTGCTGTTACTCATCAAGAATGCATTCCGATCAGTCACTGTGTGAACACTGAAGGCGTTGCCCTCGTATGTACAGGAATCGGATTATTCGTCTACTGATTACTCTGAGAAATCATTCCTACTGGAGTAAGGTGTGGTTGCCTGGGAAAGCCGAATGAAATAATGTATTTTTGAGATATACTCTGACGGAAGAAATGGCAACGCCAAGGAGTTACGCGACATAAACGAAAGTTGGTAGGCGTGTTTCTACATCTGAAAGACGATGTCTTCTAACTTCGCACCTGTCGCATAAGAGTACAAGGATGCAAATTAAATTTGCTTGAAATATGCCGGCCGGGGTGGCCGAGCGGTTCTAGGCGCTACAGTCTGGAACCGCGCGACCGCTACGGTCGCAGGTTCGAATCCTGCCTCGGGCATGGATGTGTGTGATGTCCTTAGGTTACTTAGGCTTAAGTAGTTCTAAGTTCTAGGGGACTGATGACCTCAGAAGTTAAGTCCCATAGTGCTCAGAACCGTTTGAACCATTTTTTTGCTTGAAATATACGCTGTAACGGTAGTGAGTGCTAGTTACGTTTGAGATTGGACGTGGTGAGTTGATGTTCATCAAGAACGCCTTTAAGCCGACGAAGACGCCATTATCAACACCTCACTGAGTTTGAAGACGTCATGTAATAAGGCTATGAGAAGCTGGACGTTGCTACTGCGCTACTGCAGTAAAATTTGGCTGAATGTAACCATTGTGCATGATTGCTGGGAGCGGTGGTCACGAGAATGTACGATCCCAAGGAGACTGGGCTCTCGACTGCCACGTGACACTGCCGAGAGGGAAGACCATAGAGTTCTGCACATGGCTCTGGCCCATCATGCTGCATCTGCAGCAGCAATTTAGACAGCGTTGGCACCGCAGTGACGAACTGTTACAAATCGCTTACTATAAGAACAGCTCCGAGCCACAAATCCAGTAGCGTGCGTTCCAGTAAACCTGTAAGTAGGCTGTTTAGGTTTTTATGTTGGTAACGTCACGTAGCGCTCTGTATGAAAATCACTCGCTGTGCTGTGTGAAATCTGTGGGTGGTTGGCATTGTTGGAATTTGCTATTGTAGTGTTGGGCAGTTGGCTGTTTACAGCGCGTAGCGTTGCGCAGTTGGAGGTGAGCCGCCAGCTGTGGTGGATGTGGGGAAGTGAGATGGCGGATTTTTGAGAGCAGAAGATCTGGACGTGTGTCCATCAGAAACAGTACATTTGTAAGAATAGATGTCATGAACTGCTATATATATTATGACTTTTGAACACTATTAAGGTAAATACATTGTTTGTTCTCTATCAAAATCTTTCATTTGCTAAATATGCCTATCAGTAGTTGGTAACTTCAGTAGTTAGAATCTTTTATTTAGCTGGCAGAATTGGCGCTCGCTGTATTGCAGTAGTTCGAGTAACGAAGATTTTTGTAAGTGATTCATGAAAGGTATAGGTTATTGTTAGTCACGGCCATTCTTTTGTAGGGATTACTGAAAGTCAGATGGCGTTGCGCTAAAAATACTATGTGTCAGTTTAGTGATGATCAGAATAATTAAAGAGAGAAATGTCTGAGTACGTTCAGTTTTGCTCAGGTGTTTGAAAATCAAATAACGTAAGGGATTTTCCAGCACTGTCATTCATAAAATCTTCTAAGGGGAGGTTTCAACCCCATCGTTTTGGGACTTCAGTGCTGTTGTGTGAGAGCTCATTGGAGGGCAGGTTGAGAGTCTATTGTGTTTTCTGATGAAAGCTGGTTCTGTCTCGGTGACAATGATGGCCGTGCATTGATTAGGAGGCCAGTTGAAGGTCTGCAACCATCCGCCTGCGCGCTAGACGTGCTGGACATACACCTGGAGTTATGGTTCAAATGGCTCTGAGCACTATGGGACTTAACATCTGGGGTCATCAGTCCCCTAGAACTTAGTACCACTTAAACCTAAGGACAGTACACACATCCATGCCCGAGGCAGGATTCGAACCTGCGACCATAGCAGTCGCGCGGTTCCAGACTGTAGCGCCTAGAACCGCTCGGCCATTCCGGCCGGCACCGGGAGTTATGCTCCGGATTGCAATTTTGTATGACAGCAGGAGTACTCTCGTAGTTATCCCACATACCCTGACTGTCAATCTGGTGCTTCGACCTGTCGAGCGCTGCCATTCATGAACAGCATTCAAGGGTCTTTTTCCAAGAGGGTAACGCTCGCCCTCATACCACTGTTGTAACCAAATATGCTCTACAGAGTGTCAACATGTTGCCTTGGCTTGATCGATCACCAAATCTGTGTCCAGTCGAGCTCACATCGGACATCATTGGACGACAACTCCAACGACATCCACAATCAGCATTAACCGTCCCTGTATTGACCGACCAAGTGCAACAGGAATAAATAGTCACCAGTGCTTATCGAGATATCTTACCTAGTCGAGCGACGACAGCCTCGTTCCCACAATTTGCCGTGATTCCCCAGTAGAAGGCGCGCCGCCTTGTGGAAGGTGTGAGCAAGCGGCGGATGACGTAGAGTCTTGTGGTGGGGAGCGCGCGGCGGCTCGGTGCAGCCTTCGGCCTTGCGCCGCTCACAGAGAACGCATTGTGCCGTTGCGCGCCACACCACACACCATACACCCACCACACGCTCACACTGCCTGCCTTGTGCTAGCCGCCGGCACGCTCCACCTGTGCCACATGCGGCACTTCTTCAACAAGCACTGCCCCCGCTTTCCAAAGATACTTGGTTCCCCTCTGGAAGCATCCGCCCAGTTAACGTACATATATTACCAGTAACGAATAACAACACTCCTATCGAGAAGAAAAATATATATCATGCAGCTTCCAGAACCGAAGCCATTTTTGATAATTTTGCCGGTGTGGTTGAAGGAAAACACGAACTGATGTGAAACTTCCTGGCAGATTAAAACTATGTGCCGGACCGAGACTAGAACTCGGGACCTTTGCCTTTCGCGGGCAATTGCTCTACCATCTGAGCTACCTAAGCACGACTCACGACTCGTCCTCACAGCTTCAATTCTGCCAGTATCTCGTCTCCTACCTTCCAAACTTCACAGAAGCTCTCCTGCGAAGTACAGCTGTGAGGACAGGGCGTGAGTCGTGCTTGGGTAGCTCAGATGGTGGAGCACTTGCCCGCGAAAGGCAAAGGGCCCGAGTTCGAGTCTCGGTCCGGCACACAGTTTTAATCTGCCACGCAGTTACATATCAGCGCACACTCCACTGAAGAGTGAAAATCTCATTCTACAAACTCATGTGTCTGAAAAGTGTTACGCCTTAAATCACCAGTCCGATGTAAAAAAAAAAAGAAAAAAAAAAAAAAAACTAATGAAAAATAGCCAGACACATATTAGTGGACATTAATGTGTCCAACCTACCTCTTTATGATTGCTTGAACTCTGCTGGGGACGCCGGCCGCTGTGGCACTTCAGTCCGGAACCACGTGACCGCTACGGTCGCAGGTTCTAATCCTGCCTCGGGCATGGATGTGTGTGGTGTACTTAGGTTAGATAAGTTTAAGTAGTACTAAGTATAGGGGACTGATAACCTCAGATGTTAAGTCCCATAGCGCTTAGAGCCATTTTTCTGTTGGGAACCTTTCTGCGAGCTGACTAAATATCTCTGGAAGAATGGCATCACATTTTTCCTAAAGAGCAGATAACAGAGAAGCTAGTGATGTTGGACGATGGGGCAAAGTTCTAACTTACTCCATAGATGTTCCATTGAGCACAGGTCGGAACTCTGGATAGGTCACTCCACTTCAGGAGTGTTATTGGCCACAAACCATTTCATCACAGATGCCGCTTTACTGCAGGGTGCATTGTCATGCTGATAGAAACAATCATCGTCTCCTAACTGTTCCTCTACCGTACGCAGCACACAATGCTGTAAAATGAGTTCATATCCTTCCACATTTAGCGTTTTCTTAAGAGCAATAAGGAGAAACTTAACTATTTAATACCCGTTGTGTGATGATCATTTCCACAGGTACTGATATTCACTATCTGATCCAAAGTATCCAGACATACCGTAACACCATGTCTTCCGTACTTCTCTGTTGGCGGTACACGTGATGACACATAAAGTTCCCCAGACATTTGCCAAACCTAATTCCCAACCATAGGACTGCCACACGATGTAGTATGAATCATCACTCCACAACATTTGTTTCCAGTTATCCACTGTCCAGTGTCGTCGCTCATCGTTCAGCACTGTCTACAGAAATGTGTGTTTATGAAGAGCTGCTCTATCACTGTCTCCTACACTTTTTAACTCCCTACGCGCAGTCGTTGTGCTTGCTGAATTGCTGGTAGCACTCTGGAAATTACGAATGATTCTTTATGCAGATTTCATGTGATTTTCACGATCACCCTCCGCCATACTCGACAGTCCCTGTCTGTCAATGAGGTAGGCCTGGCCTTTTCAGCTGTGCTCGTTGCCCGTTTCCACTTGACAGTCACATCATCATCTGTCGACTTGGGCGGCTTAAGAAGATTTGAAATGTCCCTCACGGATCTGTTATGTGGTTGACATCCAATATCTAGTCCACGTTCACAGTCACTGACCTGTCACTATTTCTCTACTGACATCACAATATTCCCTTAATCCTTTTCTATGGGTGGGTTCGACTTTTGTGAAATGTAGTGGCCACTTCTGCGTTACTTAGGAATGTGCAGATACTTTGGATTGGATAGTCAGTCTTTGTGGAAATGTTAATCGTATAACGGGAATCACATGATTCAGTTTCATTCCATTCAGAACTGACGTTCCTCATGAACCAGGGCAGACCCGATTGCACTGTTTCATTCGTTATGGAATGGGATCAGACAACCTTCAAATGGTATCTTGATAAATTTTTTGCCACTTTGAAAGTACACTTCTTCTCAAGGCATCCCAGACATATTTTATGGGTGGCAAAAAAAAATTAAAAAAAATTTAAAAAAAATCAGGGGACCAGACAGGCTAGTCAACATTCTGAACGTTCTTTAAGACGTCTGTGAAGTGAACGGTACTGTCAGGAATTCCATTATCCTCCTGGAATATGCCGTTTGGTACTCTGGTCACGAAGGGAATGACGACAAGGTTTGCCATTCTTGCCACACACTGGCAAGGTGTCAGCTTCCCTCCAACAAATACCAAATCAGACCTATTGTCATATCCAGTAGCTCTCCACACCATGATTTAAGCTGTTGGTGAGTTACGGATGTCGAGAATCTTTAATTCCTGTTGTCATGTCTGATTAATTTCCTGTGAGCGGATCAGGGAGAAGGAGCTTGACACTAATCTTTCAGAAGCAGGGCGGGCTCGTCCAACTCGTTGTCCTGATGTAGGAGCAGCAAGCTGGAATAGTTTCAGACAAGGGGACTCGCCGCCGTTAGGAATTAAGTCTCTAAAGAAGCAGTAAGGACGTTGGATTACAACGTACTTCAAGCTTACGAGGCACTAATATCGTAACTGTGCGATGCGTTACTAGAACTGAACTATTCCGTGCAACTTGGTATCGGAAAATCAAAGTCCCGCCTCTGAAAAGAAATGTAGTGACGGCTCCGCAGGCTAACTACCACCGGGTCCTCATCGGCGGTTAAGTTGTCGTTTATACAAGCTCGTGTCATGTTACTACCATTATTCTGGATATCTTCTGTTCTGCCGGCCGCAGTGACAGAGCGGTTCTAGGCGCTACAGTCTGGGCATGCATGTGTGTGATGTCCTTAGGTTAGTTAGGTTTAAGTAGTTGTAAGTTCTAGGGGACTGATAACCTCATAAGTTAAGTCCCATAGTGCTCAGAGCCATTTGCCATCTTCTGTTCTATGTTTGTCTCGCAGTTGCTTTGAGTGGAAGCTTTCCTGTTACCAGGCGCTGCGCAACTCTTGCTCCTTCCGACCTATTGGTTGTATAACAGCGTTGTGTGGAGGCTTCCCGGCTACCGAAAGACATTAATTCGTTCAACAACTACTTCTACTGCTATGTTACAGGATCATGGTGCAATGTAGCACGACTCCCTCAACAGTACCCTTTAGTACCATGGAAGTAATTCTCTCATGTCTCAATAGATGTCCTATCATGCTGTCCCTTCTCCTTATTAGTGTTTTCCACATACTCCTTTCCTCTCCGATTCTGCGCAGGACCTCCTCATTCCTTAGCTTATCAGTCTATCCAATTTTCAACATTCATTTGTAGCACGACATCTCAAATTGATTCTCTTCTGGTCCGGTATTCCCACAGTCTATTTTCACTGCCATTCAATGCTGTACTCCAGATATACGCTCTCAGAAATTTCGTCCTCAAATTAAGACCTATGTTTCATACAAGTGGACTTCTCTTGGCCAGGAATGCCCTTTTTGCCATTGCTAGTCTGCTTTTCATGTTCTCCTTGGTGCGACCGTCATTGATTATTTTACTGTCTAGGTAGCAGAATTCCTTAACATCATCTACTTTCTGACCATCAGTCTTAATTTTCTCGCTCTTCTCATTTCTGCTACTTCTCATTACTTCCGCCTTTTTTCGATTTATTCTCAATAACATATTCTGTACATTGTTCATTCCGTTCAGCAGATCATGTAACTCTTCTTCACACACAGAATAGCAATGTCATCAGCGAATCGTATCATTGATATCCTTTCGCCTTAATTTTAATTCCACTCCTGAACCTTTCCTTTATTTCCATCATTGCTTCTTCGATGTACAAATTGGAGGGAGGAAAGACTGTCTTATCCCTTTTTAATCCGAGCACTTTGTTCTTCGCCGCCCATTCTTATTATTCCCTCTTGGTTCTTGTACATATTGCATATTACCCGTCTTCCCCTAAAGCTTACCCCTATTTTATCAGAATTCAAACACCTTGCATCAATTTATATTGTCGAACACTTTTTCCAGGTCGACAAATCCCGTGAACGTGTCTTCATTTTTCTTTACTCTTGCTCCCATTATCAACCATAACGTCAGAATTGCCTCTCTCCTGTCTTTACCTTTTCTAAAGCCAAACTGATCGTTACCTAGCACATCCTCAATTTTCTTTTCCATTCTTTTGTATATTATTCTTGTCAGCAACTTGGATGCATGAGCTGTTAAGCTGATTAAACGATAATTGTCGCACTTGTCAGCTCGTGCCGTCTTCGGAATTGTGTCGATGATAATTTTCCGATAGTCAAATGGTATGTCGCCAGAGTCATACATTCTACACACCAACGTGAATAGTCGTTTTGTTGCTACTTCCCCCAATGATTTTAGAAATTCTGACGGAATGTTATCTATTCCTTCTACCTTATTTGATCTTGAGTCCTCCAAAGCTCTTTTAAATTCTGATTCTAATACTGGATTCCCCCCATCTCTTCCTTTTCTATCACATCATACAAATTTTCCCTCTCATAGAGGGTGTAACACCCCACCTGTCACTTATCTGGTTTTGGTGTGTGTTTACCCCAGGTAATCGACCAACAGATCAACAGGGAGTGCAAAACTGCAGCAATGTCGGATAACGCAAAGAAAGTAATAAGGCCCTGTGACTCCTGATTGAACTGCGGTGGCAGTGTTGACATTGATTGATTCAGAATTGATCCCTTTTAATTAAAAAGGGCTGCACATTGATGTTATATTCAGCTATTGAACACCAGATGCGAATGTTGAACATAAAATTAATTAAGAAAGTGACTTGATTGAAAATAGATGCAGTCGATTAGCACAGATTTATTTTAACTCACGACCTTCAATCATCACATTACATGACTCTCCTAACAGGCAGTGGTAATAAATTGCGTTTGCGTGGAGTATAGCGCGATAAATCAAAAGTAATTCCTATCGACTGACCCAGGCGTAATGCGAAGTGCGAGAAGAATTCTACAATACACGGCCCATGAAGCCCTCATGGAAACTTTGCCGACATGATCCAACAAATTAATCAGTGGCCGGAGCGGGCGCAATATCACTGAATTCAGCGTGGCAGGGCGTCGTCGTTTGCGGACATTGGCCGATCTCATGGTGCTGCAAGGCTGCGCTCGTCTATTCACTTCTAGCTATCTTGTTCAGTACATAGCTGAACGAGAACTTTCTATCTCCAAGCTCAATCGTTCCGTGTGCTAAGTCCTAAACTGCAGAGATGCTCACTCTCTCTCAGGCAAGCTGAGTAAAGGATGCCACATCTGCACTCTAGGCAAGCTGGGATCGGAAGACCACTACGGGGACTTCTCCCAGTCCGTTGTTTGCCTCGGTTTCCCCTCCAGCAAAATCACTTACGTCAATTGCAGCGCAAGTCGCATTAATTATGTGTCGCTTCCCAGTGCCGACCAGTGCCTGCTCTGGGAAGTAAACAAATTCCCACAAAGTTTTCCTTCCTCTCAATTTCTGCAATTTAGCTCCTCCCAGGCCACCCATCAAGGTTAGTGTCTGCACAAAACACCAATTTTTCCGGAATTCTGACTCCCAGGAGAGTACTTCAAATTCCTTGGTCCTCGGTTCCCATTGGAGGCTGGCGTATTTCATTCTGTCGCTCTTCACCTGAATTACTTCATACTCTGCGGACCGTGAATTCAGTGTGAAGCTGCTGTAGTCACGAACACGCATATTTTGGCCTCTGTTGACTGCTCCACCATAGCTTTGCATGGCTTACTCGCATGTTTAACTGAAAACGGGACAATGGACAATTATCAACAGGCATACAAGTTCTCCATCTGCTTCTCGGTACACCAGCATGGGGTCAACCACTCACTCACTGTCACTCATCTTAAGGCAGCCCGAGGCCGTGCCCCGTTACCAGTTTCTCAGAGCTTGAGCCGCCATAAACTGCCTATTGTCGCTTCCCTTTGCCTCTCCCCAGCCGGCCACGGTCAACTCGAATACTTCCCTAGGATAAACTAGCCTCCAGTAAATCGATGCGTTTCCACAAAGCTTTCATGTCGTGTGAATTACTTTAAAACCACCACCCAACATTAATTATTCCAATACGTCCATACTATACCCTCTACAAGATGCATTGTGCCTTGTCAGTCATTTTTGTTCAGCCCTGCTGTTCGCTCAACATGAGTTAGGTGATCTTTAATGACTTCATGTAAGGGGCATAGTTCTTGCCATCTTACAAGGTTTTCAGTGTATTCTTTCCACCTATCCGCACTCTACTCTACATTTAGCAGTGGCATTTCCGCTGCACTCTTAATGTTACCACCCTTGCTTTGAATGCCACCGAAGGTTGTTTTAACTTTCCTGTATGGTGAGTCTGTCCTTCCACCAATCATTTCTTTTTCGATTTATTCACATTTTTCATACAGCTATTTCGTCTCCGTTAGCCTCCCTGCACTTAGTATTTATTTCATTCCACAGCGACTTGTATTTCTTCTATTTCTGAGTTCCCTGTAATATTTTCGTACTTCCTCCTTTCATCGGTCAAATGAAGTATTTCTTCTGTTACTCATGGTTCCTTCGTAGTTACCTTCTTTGTACCTATGTTTTTCTTTCCAACGTCTGTGGAGGACCTTTTTAGAGATGTCCATTCCTTTTGAACTGCACTGCATACTGAGCTATTCCTTATTGCTGTATCTATAGCCTTAAAGAAGTTCAACTGTATCTCGTCATTCCTTAGTACTTCCGTATCCCACTTCTTTGCGTATTGATTCTTCCTGACTAATGTCTTAAACTTCAGCGCTACTATATTGTGATCTGAGTCTATATCTGCTTCTGGGTACGCTTTACAATCCAGTATCTGATTTCGGAATCTTTGCCTGACCATGATGTAATCTAACTGAAATCTTCCTGTATCACCCGGCCTTTTCCAAGTATACCCCCCCTTCTTGTGATTCTTGTACAAAGTATTCACTATTACTAGCTGAAACTTGTTTCAGAACTAAATTAGTCTTTCTCTTCTCTCATTCCTTGTCCCAAGCCTAAGTTCTCCTGTAACCTTTTCTTCTACTCCTTCCCCTACAACTGCATTCCAGTCCCCCATGACTCCCTTTACGTACTGTATTACTCTTTCAATATCCTCAGGTACTTTTCTATCTCTTCATGTTCAGTTTGCGACGTCTGCATACATAACTGAACATTCGTTGTCGGATCCGTTTGCTGTCGATTCTGATAAGAACAACCCTATCACTGAACTGTTCACAGTGACACACTCTCTGCCCTACCTTCTTATTCATAACGAATCCTACTTCCATTATACCATTTTCTGCTGCTGTTGATATAACCCCGTACTCATCTGGCCAGGAATCCTTGCCTTCTTTCCATCTCAATTCACTGACCCTTACTATATCTAGATTGAGCGTTTGCATTTCCATTTTCACGTTTTCTAGTTTCCCTACCACGTTCAAGCTTCTGACATTCCACGTAGAACGTTATCCTTTCGTTGACTATTCAGTCCTTTTTCTCATGGTCACCTCCCCCTTGGTAGTCACCTCCCAGAGATCCGAATGGGAGACTATTCTGGAATCTTTTGCCAATAGAGAGATCGTCATGACACTTTTCAATTGCAGGCAACATGCCCTGTGGATACACGTCACGGGTTTTTAATGCAGTAGTTTCCATTATCCTCTGCATCCTCATGCCGTCAATCAATGCTGATTATTCGGCCTATAGGGGCAGCTTCCCACCCCTAGGGCAAGAGAGTACTCTGAACCTCTGTCTGCTCCTCCGCCCTCTTTGACAAGGCCGTTGGCAGAACGAGGGTGACTTCTTATGGCGGAAGTCTTCGGCCGCCAATGCTGATTATTAAACAAAATTGAAGCAGTGGCGGGATTCGAACCCTGGACCAAGGACGTTTTTATTACCAATCGAAATCTATATGTACCCAGCTTCAATTAATCTGTTGCCGTCGGTTCGAGGCAATGCTTTGCCTGCAACCTGTGCCCAGATATCAGCTGTTGTCACTGATCTGTTTATCAGTCAGCAGAGCAATGCTACACTCTTTCTGTGGCGCAGTGCTTCTGTAAGGCCCCGTGCCAACTCTTCTTGTCACATCGTTGTTCAGAGCGCTTCTGGTTGAGAGATACCAAATCCTTTTGGCTTGTCCTCTCTCATTTGTTTTGTCTAATTGTACTCTTAGGGAGTGTTGACAGGAAGGTGATTGGGTATCAAGGTCTTTAATTACTCTTTGTTCAAATGAAATAATGTGATGAATATTATTCCATTTGCTGTATTTTGCGAGATCTGTTGGGCATTCCGTGTGGGAGAGGAGCGTGGGACAGGGTAGCTGTGTGCGGCTGCATCTTCCAGCTTCCAGGAAGGTTGGGCTCAGGTGACAATAGCCGTGGTCGTGGGCGCTCTCTTTCAAAGGCGCCCTCGGCTTTCTCGTGGCTGGTGTGAAGGTAATGAGGATTGCATGGAATCTGCCAGCACGACGCTGCGGCGCCTGAGGAGGCAGTCGTACTTTGAACCGTTGAGTTCTTAGACTCACGGCTCGGGGACAGCAGGCGTCCACAAAGCTGGCGCCTCACGTAGACACAGTATTTTGCTATGTTGGTTACTCTACCCATGCCACTGTCTTCCTACGTTTCCTTTCAAAGAGCGGGATAATTGGCATAGTTGGCGATAGTTGCTGATGCAAGTACGCGGCGCTAGTTTTTGGCGGCAAATCTCTCAATTTGAGGAGGATTTTCCGTGGTGCTTATGGAGAGGTTGTGTGCGGTGATTTGTACACCTATGATTGGCACGAAGATCGTCGACTAGCTACTTATGGCAAGGATGCAGCCTGGTGGGGTCGGCGCATCTTAATTTTATAGAACAGAATTTCTCGCGGAAGTCGAGTCAAACCGCTGGAGAGAGAAGACGTGTAATTGAGATTGGAGATCGGCCGAGTTAAGAGTATTCAGTGTCTCAGTAGCCTAGACAGAGTCTTTGTGACCACTGATCTAGGTCGTTGGTCAGCTTAACTCGGATTCGACATTGCGACTTATCGGAAGTGGTCAGCAGCGCTGACTGCAGCCTGCAGTGCATCCCACACGAATCGAGCATGGTGTCTGGGAAAGTATTTGGTAGCTGCGGCAAAGTTGAAACTCAGTCAGTTACTCTGACGTCCGCAGCACTGCAGCTGCCCATGCAGTGCCACAGCAGATCTAATTTACTTGTGGGGTTTTATAGATGAGCCTGTTACTCGATCACTGCGCGAAAAGTTAGTGAATTAGCCGTCTTTAGGACGCTCAGCTCGCTCACAGTACAGGAAAGGCTTCCACTTCTACTTAGCCAACAATTACTTGTTGCACTTGCCATGTATTTGAATAGTCACGTATTGCCATAATATTTGAAGACTGGATTCATTTGTGCTTAAATCAATAAATCTTATTGTGATACTAAATGCAGCTATCATATCAGTAATTATAGAACCACATTAGAACACTCTGCCTCGCGGGATTAGCCGAGCGGTCTTAGGTGCTGCAGTCATGGACTGTGCGGCTGGTCCCGGCGGAGGTTCGAGTCCTCCCTCGGGCATGGGTGTGTGTGTTTGGATAATTTAGTGTGTAATCTTCGGGATTATTCAACACATTATAAGTTATATAAACGAGTCAACTCATAAACTGTCATTAAATAAATAAATTTCGCGTGGCACCACAGACTGGTGCAAGTCTTTCAATTGGACGCCACTTCGGTGACTAGCGTATCCTTAATACCAACGGCACCCGGTTTCCCTCGGACGACCACCACCCAAGTATTAGCCGGGCCCTACGTTGCTTAACTTCGGTCATCGAGTCGGAACCGTTGATGCCAACGGGGTAAGGCCTTTGGTAAATGTCATTAAGAGAGCCAAACAGATTCTTTTGCGCTCAGACATCATTGCGCAGAATAGGTAGAGTGACAGTTCCTAGGGGTAGTAAGTATCTTGACACTGGTTTTAATCAGGGGACTAGTTCCACCTCGCTACCAGGAAACCTTCCACGGCCACCACTCGTTCTGCATTCATTGCGCTACAGCTAACTGCCTGCACGATCTTTCGATATAACGTCACCATGTCTTTGATGTCAGTGATTTGGTTTCTCTGTCAGAAGAACAGTGATGGACTACACGTACACGTCCTCTGGTCATTGTGTGTCTCATTCTCCACCTGAAAATGTTCTGTAACATTAGACACACCAAACAGCCAACACGTACTCACGCTATTCTTCATCTGTAGGAATGGCTTGTCTCTGCACTGAAAATAAGCAAGCATAAGGATGAAATTATAATCAAGATATCCCACAGACATGGAAATAGTGGAACTTTCGTTTGCTAGCGTTCGATCAGATGTGTTCATCTGCTTAAACCTTCCGTTTCCGACAATGAATTTCCAAGCGTACAGACGTGACAAATTCAAGTTTCTGCACGATATTTTGACAGGTGACCAAGTTACATGGATCGGGCCCTGCGAGAGATTGTCTAAGACGTGTCCATTTTCTGAATTCTCTTCAGATTGTGAAAAACACAATGTCCTGTGTACGACGAATGTTCTTAATATTTCGTAAACGACTTTGTATGTCGAAAGAAAGTTTCTGACAAACAAAACCAGGAAAAGTATGAGTATTTTACAACATTAATTATACTTAGCTATTTTTTTGTCTGCTTAGAAACAGAAAGACGTACTTGTTTTGACGTCATGCGACTTCTGTCGAAAAGATTAGTGCAGTGATATAACGCTTATAGTACTCGTAAATCAAAGACATGTGCGGCATTCAGCCACCTTATTGGAAAGGCTTCCTCTCCGGCATATCTCGATTGAATGTTGTGTCGTAAATTTAAGTGTTTACTATTTCGTAGCCCCCCCCCCCCCCCATGAACCATGGACCTTGCCGTTGGTGGGGAGGCTTGCGTGCCTCAGCGATACAGATAGCCGTACCGTAGGTGCAACCACAACGGAGGGGTATCTGTTGAGAGGCCAGACAAACGTGTGGTTCCTGAAGAGGGGCAGCAGCCTTTTCAGTAGTTGCAAGGGCAACAGTCTGGATGATTGACTGATCTGGCCTTGTAACAATAACCGAAACGGCCTTGCCGTGCCGGTACTGCGAACGGCTGAAAGCAAGGGGAAACTACAGCCGTAATTTTTCCCGAGGGCATGCAGCTTTACTGTATGATTACATGATGATGGCGTCCTCTTGGGTAAAATATTCCGGAGGTAAAATAGTCCCCCATTCGGATCTCCGGGCGGGGACTACTCAAGAGGATGTCGTTATCAGGAGAAAGAAAACTGGCGTTCTACGGATCGGAGCGTGGAATGTCAGATCCCTTAATCGGGCAGGTAGGTTAGAAAATTTAAAAAGGGAAATGGGTAGGTTGAAGTTAGATATAGTGGGAATTAGTGAAGTTCGGTGGCAGGAGGAACAAGACTTCTGGTCAGGTGACTACAGGGTTATAAACACAAAATCAAATAGGGGTAATGCAGGAGTAGGTTTAATAATGAATAGGAAAATAGGAATGCGAGTAAGCTACTACAAACAGCATAGTGAACGCATTATTGTGGCCAAGATAGATACGAAGCCCACACCTACTACAGTAGTACAAGTTTATATGCCAACTAGCTCTGCAGATGACGACGAAATTGAAGAAATGTATGATGAAATAAAAGAAATTATTCAGATTGTGAAGGGAGACGAAAATTTAATAGTCATGGGTGACTGGAATTCGAGTGTAGGAAAAGGGAGAGAAGGAAACATAGTAGGTGAATATGGATTGGGGGACAGAAATGAAAGAGGAAGCCGCCTGGTCGAATTTTGCACAGAGCACAACATAATCATAACTAACACTTGGTTTAAGAATCATGAAAGAAGGTTGTATACATGGAAGAACCCTGGAGATACTAAAAGGTATCAGATAGATTATATAATGGTAAGACAGAGATTTAGGAACCAGGTTTTAAATTGTAAGACATTTCCAGGGGCAGATGTGGACTCTGACCACAATCTATTGGCTATGACCTGTAGATTAAAACTGAAGAAACTGCAAAAAGGTGGGAATTTAAGGAGATGGGACCTGGATAAACTGAAAGAACCAGAGGTTGTACAGAGATTCAGGGAGAGCATAAGGGAGCAATTGACAGGAATGGGGGAAATAAATACAGTAGAAGAAGAATGGGTAGCTTTGAGGGATGAAGTAGTGAAGGCAGCAGAGGATCAAGTAGGTAAAAAGACGAGGGCTAGTAGAAATCCTTGGGTAACAGAAGAAATATTGAATTTAATTGATGAAAGGAGAAAATATAAAAATGCAGTAAGTGAAACAGGCAAAAAGGAACACAAACGTCTCAAAAATGAGATCGACAGGAAGTGCAAAATGGCTAAGCAGGGATGGCTAGAGGACAAATGTAAGGATGTAGAGGCCTATCTCACTAGGGGTAAGATAGATACCGCCTACAGGAAAATTAAAGAGACCTTTGGAGATAAGAGAACGACTTGTATGAATATCAAGAGCTCAGATGGAAACCCAGTTCTAAGCAAAGAAGGGAAAGCAGAAAGGTGGAAGGAGTATATAGAGGGTCTATACAAGGGCGATGTACTTGAGGACAATATTATGGAAATGGAAGAGGATGTAGATGAAGATGAAATGGGAGATATGATACTGCGTGAAGAGTTTGACAGAGCACTGAAAGACCTGAGTCGAAACAAAGCCCCCGGAGTAGACAATATTCCATTGGAACTACTGACGGCCGTGGGAGAGCCAGTCCTGACAAAACTCTACCATCTGGTGAGGAAGATGTATGAGACAGGCGAAATACCCTCAGACTTCAAGAAGAATATAATAATTCCAATCCCAAAAAAGCAGGTGTTGACAGATGTGAAAATTACCGAACTATCAGCTTAATAAGTCACAGCTGCAAAATACTAACACGAATTCTTTACAGACGAATGGAAAAACTAGTAGAAGCCAACCTCGGGGAAGATCAGTTTGGATTCCGTAGAAACACTGGAACACGTGAGGCAATACTGACCTTACGACTTATCTTAGAAGAAAGATTAAGGAAAGGCAAACCTACGTTTCTAGCATTTGTAGACTTAGAGAAAGCTTTTGACAATGTTGACTGGAATACTCTCTTTCAAATTCTAAAGGTGGCAGGGGTAAAATACAGGGAGCGAAAGGCTATTTGCAATTTGTACAGAAACCAGATGGCAGTTATAAGAGTCGAGGGACATGAAAGGGAAGCAGTGGTTGGGAAGGGAGTAAGACAGGGTTGTAGCCTCTCCCCGATGTTGTTCAATCTGTATATTGAGCAAGCAGTAAAGGAAACAAAAGAAAAATTCGGAGTAGGTATTAAAATTCATGGAGAAGAAATAAAAACTTTGAGGTTCGCCGATGACATTGTAATTCTGTCAGAGACAGCAAAGGACTTGGAAGAGCAGTTGAATGGAATGGACAGTGTCTTGAAAGGAGGATATAAGATGAACATCAACAAAAGCAAAACAAGGATAATGGAATGTAGCCTAATTAAGTCGGGTGATGCTGAGGGAATCAGATTAGGAAATGAGGCACTTAAAGTAGTAAAGGAGTTTTGCTATTTGGGGAGCAAAATAACTGATGATGGTCGAAGTAGAGAGGATATAAAATGTAGGCTGGCAATGGCAAGGAAAGCGTTTCTGAAGAAGAGAAATTTGTTAACATCCAGTATTGATGTAAGTGTCAGGAAGTCATTTCTGAAAGTATTCGTATGGGGTGTAGCCATGTATGGAAGTGAAACATGGACGATAAATAGTTTGGACAAGAAGAGAATATAAGCTTTCGAAATGTGGTGCTACAGAAGAATGCTGAAGATTAGATGGGTAGATCACATAACTAATGAGGAAGTGTTGAATAGGATTGGGGAGAAGAGAAGTTTGTGGCACAACTTGACCAGAAGAAGGGATCGGTTGGTAGGACATGTTCTGAGGCATCAAGGGATCACCAATTTAGTATTGGAGGGCAGCGTGGAGGGTAAAAATCGTAGAGGGAGACCAAGAGATGAATACACTAAACAGATTCAGAAGGATGTAGGTTGCAGTAGGTACCGGGAGATGAAAAAGCTTGCACAGGATAGAGTAGCATGGAGAGCTGCATCAAACCAGTCTCAGGACTGAAGACGACAACAACAACAACTATTTCGTAACTGTGACGACTGTGACTAATTTATTTTTTATTTTTATACATTTTTAATTCTCTAGGTAAGGAAGAGAGAGCTGTTCGAGCACTGCCTCATGACAGTGCCAGCGGCTTTTCAGCCAAATACCGGGTGAACTGCTAGCGGAGTAGGAAGAGTCCCAACTGGAATATTTGGGCGAGGATTTGCAGTTCCAGCACTTGCCTTACAACAAAGGGAAACCTCCCGAAAACCTCTGAGACAATCACCCGACGGAAACTGCTTTAGGTCTGGGGCTATGTGTTCCAGACAATTAACATGAAGGCTTAGTGTAAGTGAAGGGGCAGTGACTTACATGTATATAGTGTAAAGCCGATGACTTCCTCGCCGTGTGGATTGGACCTAAACACGCAGCGCAAGTAGAATTCCGTTTTCATGGTGATGGTACTGAGATAGCGGCGTGGAGACAATACCTGCCGTCAGCTCGTAGCCTCCTCCGCTCGAATAGCGCAAAGGGGATTATCGAGAGTAATGTCTGCAAGCGGCGGGAGGATCATTTTCAGTAACGCCACTCGCACTTCCGGTATTTATGTTGTCTTGCTGTCATGGTTGCTGCTTTCCATGTCTGAAAAGTCACGGGCTGGAACGCGCAGTGTTGGCAAACCGGGTACGGGTCAGTGCCTCTGCGTGTATGTGAGCCCGCCTTTCGCAACACGGCCGCTCTTTGGGTGGTCGGGCAGTCGGCTACTGGGTGGCAGAGAGAGGGAGGGGGAGAGAGAGAGAGAGAGAGAGAGAGAGAGAGAAAGAGAGAGAGAGAGGTCACCAGTGTCTGCGCATTGTCGTAGCGTTCTCATTGTTTGTCTGATCTACGCGATTTAAATGTTCCTTCGCTACGTCGTATGCAGCTTTTAATACGTTGAAATTAATATTCAACATCTGCATAAGTCGTTCTACCACTGAATTTATGTGCACCTGCTGCCTGCAAGGGATCTTGGAGAGTAACTTGGTACGAGGCATGTCGGCGATTAGTTGCCGAATGGAAATGTTAGTTAAAGGTGAACACTGAATAAATTTTCAACTGTCAAGATAGCTAACATCATTTATTCATATAGATGACCCGTTAAGGTAATTCTCTGTTGCCGTTTTCGAATCTATGTTTACATCATTATACGATCAACTATTTCAGTGTAGTAAGTAGTGCTATACAATACATATCAATACCACTTAGTATACGGAAGGAGAAAGTAGTGTAATCATGTAAATACACACACATCAAATAAAGTTTTGCATCACCCCGGTTCCCAGAACTTGTGAAGACACACGCTGACTGTGGATATTGTATCCGAGACGCAGTCCCTTTGACTGTTCAGAGATGACACTAAACCCGCCCAAAGATGTAAACAACCATGCATGAGGGGGTCCGACAGCCGATCAGTTCCAGTCATTCCACCAAGAAGGAGGTAAACAGCTCGTGTTGTCTCTAATTCAACCATGCCTAGACGGTGAACACCGCGGTCCTATCGCGTCCGCATTGTTACTTTGTGCCAGGAGAAAGGGCTCTCAACAAGGGAAGTGTCCAGGCGTCTAAGGGTGAACCAAAGCGATGTTGTTCGGACATGGAGGAGATACAGAGAGTCAGGAATTGTCGATGACATGCCTCGCTCACGCCGCCGAAGAGCTACTGCTGCAGTGGATGACCGGCTACCCACCGATTATGGCTCGGAGGAACCCTGACAGGAACGCTACCATACTTTTCGTGCAGCCACAGGACATCCCGTTACGACTCAAACTGTGTGCAACTGGCTGCATGATGCGCAGCTTCACTCCCGACATTTATGGCGAGGTCCGTCTTTGCAACCATGATACCATGCAGCGTGTGCAGATGGGTCCAACAATATGCAGAATGGACCGCTCAGGATTGGTTGGCATCACGTTCTCTTCACCGATGAGTGTCGCATATGCCTTCAACCAGACAATCGTCGGAGACGTGTTTGGAGGCAACCCGGTCAGGCTGAACGCCTGAAACACGCTGTCCAGCGAGTGCAGCAAGGTGGACTGCTGTTTTGGGGTGGCATTATGTGGGGCCGACGTACCCTGCTGGTGGTCATGGGAGGTGTCGTAACGGCTATACGATACGTGAATGCCATCCTCCGACCGATAGTTCAATCATATCGGCAGCATGTTGGCTAGGCATTCGTCTTCACGCACGACAAATCACGCCCTCATGGTGCACATCTTGTGAATGACTTCCTTCAGGATAACGACATCGCTCGGCTAGAGTGGCCAGCATGTTCTCCAGACATGAACCCTATCGAACGTGCTTGGGATAGATTTAAAGGGCTGTTTATGGACGACGTGGCCCACGAACCAATCTGAGGGACCTACGCCGAATCGCCGTTCAGGAGTGGGACAATCTGGACCAAAAGTACCTTGATGAACTTGTGGATATTATGCCACGACGAATAGAGGCATGCATCAGTGCAAGAGTACGTGCTACTGGGTATTAGAGGTACCGGTGTTTACAGCAATCTGGACCACCACCTCTGAAGGTCTCGCTTTATGGTGGTACAACATGCAATGCGTGGTTTTCATGAGCAATAGAAAGGTCGGATATGACGTTTATGCTAATCTCTATTCCAATTTTCTATGCAGGTTCCGGAACTCTCGGAACCGAGGTGATGGAAAACTTTTTTTGATGTGTGTAGATCCGAAGGTGGGAATATAGAATTTCCGGAACCGGTCACTCAAAAATTTATTCAGTTTTGATAATGCTACAGATCGTCCTCACGCTGACGATATCAGAAGTGTATCGTTAAAGAGCGATTCAGGATGCTGAATAGACAACAGCATGATACTAATGATGCAGATATTACTTATCCCACAACGCTGGCTGAAGCAAGTAGTGTTTGCTGGAAACAACAGTAACGTCTGCCTCCTTGACGTGCGGCTGTGATGGCACCTCGCAAGATAATGCTGCCACACTCCAGTCACCACAGACGCCAAAGTCCGCTCGTGTCGCTCTCACTCCTACCGAACTACCCCACATCTTCAGCCGATTGGTGGGGCTTGCAGTTAACGGTTGCTTCCACGGAATCTACGTTCAGCAAGCGTACAGTAGCCCGTTCCCACAACAGTCGTCACACAATCGAATGGCGCCGACTATTGGTCGTAGGACTCAGGCCGGCTACCACGTCTATAGCCATCGTCTGCAGTCGATCGCCGAAATGTCAGTGCAAAAACTGATTCGGGAACTTTGTTGGACAACCAGTACGCAGTGAAGCGTTAGATTTGAAGAAGGAAAAGTGATTTATTGATTCGAGTCCTATTCACCTTCAGCATGAATCTCGCTTACAAATAAATTAATTTCTGGATAGTATCCGGCTTGAGCAACACAATTTTTTCTTTCACCCACACATGTTTCGCTGAAGACAGCATAGACAGTGGGTTTTTTTATTTTATTTCTGTTCAACAACAGGAAAGGTGCTCCCTACTATTTGTACATGAAGAGATTTTCAGTTTTTGAGAAGAGTATTCATAAATTTGAAAACAGACAGTTTTTTCTAAAGTTATACCTATTGATTATCAAACTACTATTGAAACTATCCACAAAATGGCGAGAGAGAAATGAATCGGTAGCTCGTCATGACAAAGAGATGTTTGCAAATGAACAAGTGAGGCCACTCGGCCTTCGACCTGGAACGCAGGTGCAGTTGGAGAGAAATGGTGGTAACTGTGACAAACTATAATTCATAGCAGAAGTGAAGAACTGTGACAGCAATCAAAGCCAATGAAAAAGCCGTGGTTTGATGATCAGCGTGAAGAGCCTGTGACGACTAGAATGGCAAGAACATTACAATGACTGAAGAATCCCACAGGATATACAAAGATACTACATACTGAGGACAGAAGACGGACAGACAGAATCATACGACAGAGGGGAAAAAAATGGTAAACAATTACTGAGAGAAATTGAGATTTCAAGGACATTATTTTCCCCCCTTCTTTCGGCTGATTGCGACACGCATTTATAGACCGCGAACTTTAATGGTTCAAATGGCTCTGAGAAATATGGGACTTAACACCGGAGGTCATCAGTCCCCTAGAACTTAGAACTACTTAAACCTAACTAACCTAAGGACATCACACACATCCATGCCCGAGGCAGGATTCGAACCTGCGACCGTAGCGGCCGCGCGGTTCCAGACCGTATCGCCTAGAACCGCTTGGCCACTCGGGTCGCCAATAAATGCGAGTAGTGTGCATTATTTAAACCACCTGTACATGTCACGCATTGTTCCCTGGAAATCAAAATACAACTGTATATGTCACTAGTGCGATCGGTTATATTGTATGGTTGTGAGACGTGGGAAAGTACACAGACAACAGAAAAACGCTTCCGTGCATTTCAGAGGAAGATTTTAAGGAAAATCTATGGTTCGGTATACAGTACAGAAACTGGAAGATGGGGAAGAAAGTACAATGAAGATCTGTCAGGGTGGTATAAGAAAGCTGATATCGGGAGAGTGAGTACAAGCAGAAAATGACAGTGGCCAGGACATGTTCTCCGAGCAGAGGTTAATCTCCTTAACAAAATACTAGTACATTAACTATTACATTAGCCATGGGATCCGTGACTTTGGAAGAAGCAGATCCAACAGGCAGCATTGAAGACGCCGAAGACAGACGTAAATTGGCGAATGTATGTAATCAATTTTTGTCATTTTACAATTCTGTTTCGTTATGATTCTTGGACTGGATTTGTTACTCATTTCGTTATGTTTTATGTTTGTGTATCTACGTATTTTTGCCTTCTGCCTTGGGTCTAAATGGCCTGTTTACGTGTGTAACGCAGCAAATTATTACGAATTGTCACCTTGCATTGTAGACGTAGCTTGCCGTGGAGCCGTGAGGGAGGTGACGGTTCTCACGCTCGCACACCTGACGCTGGTTACTGGGCCCTTCGACCGGTGTAGTTGACTAATTAGTACTGCATGCAATACGTTACACATACTCTCTATGAATCTGAACAAGTTACTGTTAAATATTAATCGATCTTTTTCATACTCATTCTGTACCAAATTCTATGGATAACAGAACCATACTGCTAAAATTTCAAAGCAATAACTTCAGTTCTTTAGGAGATATAAATTTTTACCTAAAACACACAATACCTGTGCTGGCATTGTGAAACCGAGTTGGGGAATGTAATGTATTCATCTATAATATCAATTCAAACTACAACCAAGAGCAGAGGTTCGTATAATCTAATTTTCTGGAATTTTCTTTAGTTTCATTGCCCGCTGATTTCAAAAATGGCTCTGAGCACTATGGGACTTAACATCTGAGGTCATCAGTCCCCTAGAACTTAGTACTGCTTGAACCAAACTAACCTAAGGATATCACACACATCCATGCCCGAGGCAGGATTCGAACCTGCGACCGTAGCGGTCGCGCGGTTCCAGGCTGAAGCGCCTAGAACCTCTCGGCCACACCAGCCGGTCTCGCAGATTTCTGAGGCGATTAACAGTATCTTGGAAAATTATTATTTCATAGTGTTTCGGTTGTGTGAGTGTTTTGGGAGACAGAGAGCGAGTGGAGGACATGTGTAACGTGAGAATGTGATATTTTATTAAAACTATGTAAATGTAAGAGTGAGAAT